>NW_006399802.1:1026962-1027560 GCF_000299155.1 Elephantulus edwardii
AAAAAAAAAAAAATAATGTATACTGCACTGAAACAGAGGAGGGAGAAAACTGTTTTAAAGAAAAAAAATAAAATTAAGTCTGTTCCTCACTTATCAACTATCTCATTGTCTGTCATTTCATATTTACAACAATAGTGGAGCTCTAGCAGTATGAAGCTGTGCTGCAATCCAGAAGGCACGTGGTTCAAGACCAGCAGCTGCTCCATAGAAGAAGGATGGACAATCTCTTCCCCTGTGAATAACTGCCTCTGAAAACACACTGGAGGGTCAGCTATGGATTGGTTCCAACTCTATGGTATCCAACAACAACAGTGGGGGAGGGGAATCTATTATTTGTCTATTTTGTGCTTTACCAGTACATGTCTGTAAGTAAAGACTGACCAGATAGGAGAATAACAATAGCAGCAACTGTTAAAGCTATGTGTCAACTTGTCTGGGCCATAATTCTCAATGGTTTTACAATGAAGTTGACTGTTATGTAATGGTGTACTTTTACAGTTCTCTAATGGTTTTTGCAATCACTTGTTATGCATCAGAGAGTTGGACAATGACTAGGGAGGATAGAAGGAGAATTGACGCCTTTGAGCTGTGGTGCTGG
>NW_006399802.1:1027771-1033885 GCF_000299155.1 Elephantulus edwardii
GTGACGGGTAATCAGGATGGATGTGTCAGAGGCAGTGAGATTGGCACGGGATAGAGCAGGGTTTAGGGCTGTTGTACATAGGGTCGCTATGAGTCGCAAGCGACTCGACGGCACATAACAACAACAACAATGATTAATTGCATCCTATTTGCATATTGCTGATTTTTACCTAATGAATTAACATTAGGTCTTTGGAACCTAACCTTGTTGATAGTAAGGAGTGGGTATTATTTTTTAAATTCACTTTATGCTTAAATAAAAATGTATTTTCAAAGGAAGGAGAGCTTTGACTGCAAAGGAAAACTAAAGAACTCCAACAGAGAAATCTATGTATATTATCTTATTAATCATGTATCTTTGATAACACTCAACCATAAGATTTTTCTTCTACCTTGGCAAGGATAAAAAATAAATCCAATTCCTTGGACTATCTAGACTTTAGAAAGTCTTATAAAAATATTACAGTGTTTTTTAATAGCTAGGAAATACTGCCCTTAGACTTGCCATATTTCTCCTTCAATTACTTTATTTAAGGGGACATCAGTTAAACGAATCATTAAACAAAGCTCCACAACAGAATCGGTGGAACTTTGTCCATACAGCCAAACAGGAAGACAGTAAAGCTTAAGGATCTGAAGTGACTTATCTCTCTAATGAAGTATTATTTTATTGTTTGCAATTAAGAAAGAACCATAGTATGCACACTCATGTTTATTGTGGCTTTGTTCACAATAGCAAAGAGTTGGAAACAACCTAAGTGCTCATCAACAAACAAATGGATAGAGAAGCTCTGGTTTATTCACACAATGGAATACTATGTTGCTCTCAAAAACAAAGAACTCTTGAAATATTGTACAAAATGGGTGACCCTGGAGGACATTATGCTAAGTGAAATATTTCAGTCACAAAAGGACGAATACTGCACAGTGTCACTGTTGTAAAACAGATTGACGTTGGGGTTGGGGGGAGACTGAGAAAGATGGGATAAATTATGTATACAGAATTGAAATAGATGAGGGAGAAAAAGAACTGTTTAAAAGGGATATATTATTAGGTATTAGTGTCATTACATGAGTCCAGAATGAAGGTAGCATAGTGGAGTGTATTTGGCGGGAGGGATTTTTCTTTTACTTTTCAAAGAGAAGCACAAACTGGGGAGGGGGGCCAGGGAGAAAAGTCCAACAATGAATAAGTGGAAATCCAGTCTTTGTAAATTTTCATTAAAATTAATAATTTAAAAAAGAAAAAGCCATACTAATAAGATTTATTTATTTAGTGTAAGAAGAGGAACTCTTCTATAGCCAGTACATTCTATTAGTTTGAACTTGCCAATCATCTGGAAACTTGACATTGAACTGTTCTAGTGACCAGAAGTAGACAACAATCTCCAGGTTTTGAACTTCAAGATCATTAGACTTTGTTTAAAACTTTAGAGGTTGCTTTGCACTGACAGTTTAAACTATTGTATGGTAAAGAAAACGTTTCTTTTCTATACAGATTACCTCTATATTTCCGTCTAGTTTCGTATTTGTTGCTTTCGTTCCATTTGCTTTAAGCTGTGTAGAATAATAGCTTTCTCTTGGTGGATGAAAGCCATTTGGAATCATTGCTTTGTGCGTAATCCTCATCATTTTTGAAGCAGTTTTCTCTAGTCACTTAATTTTTATCAGTTTCATGTAGGTAAACTTTTGTTTTAACTCAGAAATCTCACCTTGTATTTATCTTGTTAGTATTGTGATTTGACTAAATTGATACTATTTTCTATTTTTTTTTTAGAGAATGTATAACATTTCCCTCTTTCCTCATCACCTTCCTTCCTCTCCTTGTGGTTGTGTTGTTGTTATCTACCATCAAGTCAGAACAGACTCAAAGCTGACCCTTCAGAGGGTTTTCAGAGGCAATAAGTCATACAAGAGGAGACTGTACACCTTGCTCCTGTGGAGCTGCTGGCGAACTCACACTGCCTGCCTTTGGGTTGGCGGCACAACTTCTTACCACTAGGCTGCCGGAGTTGTCAGAACTATCAAATGCTGAATGAAAGTGACTTCGAAAGCTTTCTATGAAGATGGTGCCGAAAGCTAAGAAGGAAGCCTCTGCCCCTCCCAAAACTGAAGCCAATGCAAAGGCATCAAAGGCCAGGAAGGCAGTCCTGAAGGGCGTCCACAGCCAAAAAAAAAGAAGATCCGCACGTCACCCACCTTCTGGTGGCCTAAGATGCTGAGACTCCGAAGGCAGCCCAAATACCCCCAGAAGAGCACCCCCAGGAGAAACAAGCTTGACCACTATGCCATCATCAAATTTCCCCTGACCACTGAGTCAGCCATGAAGACGACAGAAGATAACAACACACTTCTGTTCATTGTGGATGTCAAGGCCAATAAGCACCAAATCGAACAAGCTGTAAAGAAGCTCTATGACATTGATGTGGCCAAGGTCAACACTTTGATTAGGCCTGATGGAGAGAAGAAGGCCTATGTTCCACTTGCTCCTGATTGTGATGCTTTGGATGCAAGACCTGCGGCTCGGCCTAGCCACAGCCGCTACAGCGCTAGGCAACCCTTCCGAGCCACGCCGGCCTCAGCCCGCCCGCGAATCTCTCATCCTTGAGTCCTCCCTATCCGCCGGGGCCCCGACTCCTCGCGGGCGGCCTAGTCTGCACCACCCGCCGGGCTCCTGGGGCCGCCGCCCCGCGCGGTCAAGTCGGCGTCCCCGGCCGCGCCCGGCCCCTGGTCTGCATCACCGCCGGCACCATGATGGAGGAGATCGACCGGTTCCAGGTGCCCACCGCGCACTCGGAGATCCAGCCGCTGGTTGACGAGTTCGTGCTTGGTCCACCTCTATTGACTTCAGGCCATACGTCCTAAGAAATAACAGACTTGCCATTATCTCTGGACTTCTCTACCAGAGGACTTCTTTCTATGGGAAATTTCAAGCTTCCCAAGGATTAGACCCAAGAATTTTTGTGTGAACAAAATAAAGTTTTTGTTGAATGACAGAAAACCAGGGGGGGAAAATTGGGATCATTTAAACTGAGTCCAGCGGGCTAATTCTAAATACAAGTTTTTCACACACACACACACACACACACACACACACACACACAAGTTACTTCGAAAGTAATTTCTTAGAAAACTAATATGCTTTCTGTGAAATGAACACAGACAATATATATTCTATAGATGGATTTGAGATTCTACTTAGAGGGCTATACCCAACCACAAGAAAATGTCTTTATGTCAGCCTTTCCCTGTCCAGACAAAGAAAAGGGGAGAAAAGCCAAAATCTAGAAACACTTCTTGTTGTTCTTGTTATATGCCATCGAGTTGGTACCAACTCATTCATAGCTCATTCATTGTGGGTGTTCAGAGGCTGTAAATTGCAGAGGAGATGATTTCCCACCTTTCTCCAGCAGAGGAGCTGGTGGATTCGAACCATATGCCTTTGGGTTGGCAGCACAATGCTTTACCCATTAGGCTGGACCATGTGACTTCCATGACCCTGAGAACAACATGACCCTGAGACCAAAAGAATTAAATGGGGCACTGTTGGTTATTCTGAAAGGGGTCACAGTAGCAGATCCTGCATAGAGTTGAGGGAAATGTGGAGCAAAACAGAAGTGGAGATTAATATGGGATAAAACTGAAAAATGTAGAAAAGATTGGTTTTACTGGTTCAAAGGAGATTAGTGGACCCCGCCCCCCAGACTATGACCTCTAACCTCCCCTCAAATCTGGATAACACCTACCCTGTGACTGGCTTTCAGGCAAACAATAGACAGGGCTATGAGAGGCCTTCATTACCCAGAATAACTAACCATATAAAGGCAAGAGAGTAGCATTTTCCCAAAGCATAAAGTCCCAAATGAAAAGAAAGATAGGAGAGGAGGCTTAATAGAAATGAGAATAATAGGGAAGAAATGTGGAAAGTGCACTTACATTATAAGTATTCTAATTAATGTCTTAAAATCTATCTGTAAATAAAAACAACTATGAGATTTAGTTTCATCCCAGGTATTTTTGTTGTTGATTGCCTTCAAGTCGAGCACGACTCATCACGACTCTATGAACAAAAGGCTTAAAGCCCCTCTACAATTATCGACATTTATCAAAGTTCATAGAGTTTCCAGAGGCATGTTGTTGAGGAAGTTGATGCCACTCTTGTTTCCAACAGTAAGAACAGCAAAATTCAACAGAGTAGCAAACAACAAATGCTGGTGAGGTTGTGGAGAAACTGGAACCCTTATTCACTGTTGGTGGGTGTGTAAAATGGTGCCACCACTATGGAAGGCAGTATGATGCTTTTTCAAAAAGTTGGAAATAGAAATTCCATTTGACCCAGCAATTTCACTACTGGGAATATACCTTAAAGAAACCAGAACTGCCACCCAAGCAGATATATGCATACCAATGTTTATTGCAGCTTTGTTCACAATAGCAAAGAGTTGGAAACAACCCAAGTGCCCATTAAAAAATGAATGGATAGAGAAGCTGTGGTGTATTCACACAATGGATTATAATGCAGCACTAACAAAGAACTCATGAGATATTATACAAAATGGGTGACTATGGGGGATATTATGCTGAGTAAAAGACTTCAGTCACAAAAAGACAAATATAGCATAATGCCACTGTTATAAAAAAGGACTGACTTGGGGGTTGGGGAAAACTAAGAAAAGAGGGGATAAATAATGCACACATCATTGAAACAGATGAGGGAGAGAACTGTTTAAAAGGAATATATGATTAGGCACTATTGGCATGACAAGAGAATTCAGAATAAGAACTACATAGTAATGTGGGGTGGGGTGGGGGTGGGGGTGGGGGATGTAGAACAATGAAAGAACTTTTTCCCCAAAGAAGAAAGTGATCCTGGGGGGAGGGGGGCAAGGAGGAAAATGTGCAACAATGAAAGATTGGAAACCCAAGTTCTTTATAAACTTTCATTAAAATTTCAATTAAAAAAAAAAAACTCAAAAAAACCTATCTCTAGCAATCCCAGAAGTGCGCAGTTCAAATCCACCAGATGCTCTGCTGAAGAAGGAGGAACAATCGCCTCCTGTACCAGTCAGATCCATTTTGACGGTACACACATAAAAAGAATGAATGAATGAATGAATAAATAAATAAATAAATAAAAATTATCTTAAAAAAAAACACAAAACAAAACAAAGAAAAACAAACCTATCTGTAGAAATGGTTGAATAGTAAACCAATTGACTTTGTAAATTTTCACTCAAATCAATTAAAATATGTTCTTACCTCTTGTGTCTTCAATTAAGTTATGCTTCTTTGATAGAAGAAACTATGCATTTCTCCTCAGTCTTAGGTGTTAGATAGATATGTATTGATTGAGTGAGTGAGTGAAGGGTTAGAATAGAATCCTTCCTTGCTCAGGAAGTTTTTCACTTCCAGGTGCCTTCATGATAAACAGGAAACAATTTATCAGGTTCCTGTCGGTGTTGCTCACCTACTCCTGCCACATCAGATGCTTACTCCAATACATTTGTTTTTGCCAAATGTCATTTTGAAACCTACTCATGTTGGGGCATGCCAAGACAGAGCTCTGTGAAGTGTATCTGGGGCTGATGGAGTGCTCTGGTGTTGAGATTTGTAATTCTCTGCACTCAGAAGTTTCCCTATCACAGACCCAACTATCTACTTACGATTGTTTGCTTAGATGAATCATTTCTATAGTGAGAGGAAGCAGGGTCGTTGCTGCTATTCTGAGGGAAAATATGCATCTCTAACTGGAAGAGGTATGCGTCACTAGGAAAGGCATGTGACTGTGTGGATTATAACAAATAACAGCTAACATTGAACCCCAGGTCACTTAATCATGCTCATGTGAAACTTATACCTAGATGAAGAAGCTTTTGTCTAAACAGAACAAGAGAACATTGTGTGGTTTAAAATCAGATAGGACATGCGTGTCAGCTTTGTATCCTTTCTCCAAACCTATTCAATCTGTATACTGCACAAAATCATTTGAGAGGCTGGACTTTATTAAGAAGAGTGTGGCCCCATCAACAAACGAATGGCTGGAGAAGCTGTGGTATATTCGCACAATGGAATACTATGCTGCATTAAAAAATAAGGAACTCATGCAATATTATTC
>NW_006399802.1:1035604-1090055 GCF_000299155.1 Elephantulus edwardii
GTCAGATCTGATTTGACGGTACACTCACACAAAAATAATAAAATAAAATAAAAAATACAAAAATCAATTCATTTAAAAAAAGAAGTGTTGCACTTGGAAAATCTGCTATAAAAGGTTTCTCCAAAATGCTAATGAGCAAGGATGTCAGTTTAAAGACTGAGGTGCTCTTGACCCAAGCCATGGTCTTTTCAAGTACTTTCCATGTCTCTGGACAGTGACTAAGGATGACAGAAGAAGACCCCATGCCTTTGAGTTGTGTTGTTGGAGAATAGTACTGAATATTCCATGGACAGCCAAAAAAAACAAGCAAACCATCTTGGAGGAAGTGCTCCTTCCAGTCAAGGATAGTGAAACTTTGTCTTAAATACTTCAGGCATGTTGTTAGGAGGGGTCAGCCCTTGGAAGAGGACAACATAGAAGGAAAGGTGGAGGAAGGTCAGTGAAAGAGAGGAAGACCCTCAACAAGATGGACTGATACAGTGTCTGCAACAATGGACTTAATCATATCAGAGGTCACAAGGATCATGCAAGATAGAGCAAGATTTATTTCCATTGTTCATATGGTCAACAATGAGTCATAGGCGACTGAGTGACACTTTACAACAACTGGGACAGTTCCAGGCCGTGTGGGATAACACTATTTTGGAGACTAACAGACCTGGTTTGTAGTCTACCTGTGGGGTCCTTGAAGAGCTTATATACAACTCACTGCTTCAGTTTAATAAAAAACAAAACTTTTTAGTGCTCAGTCCTGAGGAAATGGAACCTTGCAGAGACCAAAGACAATGGGAGAGAGTAGAATGTGAGAGGGGAAAAAAAAATATTTGACCCAACAGTGAAACCCAGACCAGCTGCCATTAAGTTGACCCCAACTCGTGGTCACCCTGTGGGTGTCAGAGGAGATCCATAAGGTTTTCAGTGGTTGATTTTTTTGGAAGTAGATCATCATATTTTTCTTTTGAGATGCCTCAAACCTCCAACCTTTTGGTTAGTAGCCAAACATGCTACCCACCCAAGATGCATATAACCTAGGGATTCCTAAGCCAGTATTACCAGCTAGTAAGTCATGTTTTCCATGCAAAGAGAATGTTAACAGGCAGGAGCCCTGAGAAGAGAGGGAAGGGCAGAGACTTGTAGACTGAGGTCCACAGATAAAACTGAGAGAATCTGTAAATTCAGCTGCAAATAATATTCACACTTTTTTCATCCTCTTCAGTTAAGAATGTAGTACTAGTGGCACCTGTGATTACTATCTGTAGACTAACATATTTTCATATTCAAGTATTTGTTGTAGATGCTTGGAGATATCACTTTTGTTTATCCTGGCTTCAAAATTACAGTCATGCTTAGATCTAGATCTTATCCTGTAACATCATAATAATAGCAGCATTTATATTCCATGGAGCAAATTTATTTTGATAATGATTTCCATTTTTTGAATACTGAATAGCCCTTTGTACATTTTCTTACATTAAAAGCATTCATTTCCTACATGAAAAACATGATTCTGAGGAGGGTTCCATTGGCATCCCCCACCCCACTGCCAGAGGAATGAGTTGGGCTCACAATAAAAGGTGTGTCCTGATTCTCCTGGCATTGGCTAGCATGGCTCAAAAGGGGGAGCAGCCCACAAAAAGAAGGTTCTGAAAACAAGATAGTTAAGTCCGGGTCAACATCCTTTTCAGAAGACATAAAGCCCTTTGTTGCTGGTGTCTGTTGCCCTGTAGCTGATCAACTGCCAACTTTTGAGACGTGGGAGAGGAGTAGGTGGAGGACCATGCTGATGAAGGTCACGGCTGACACTCCTTGAGCACACAGGCAGCCGCTGAATCTGTTGACCACACCACTGCAGCTTTCTGGAGTGTGGACACACTGACCCAGGAGAAGCTGGGAGACCCTCCCTGCCCCTTAGCTACCCTCCCTCTGCCAGCATTAGCTAGCTCCTTAGAGCCTCTGCAGCTCTCAGGCCGCAAACTCCAGAACTAACAGAGCTGCTCAGATTCCAACATTCTTTTTCTCAAGAAAGTAGAGATAAACTTTATAGTCTTTGTTTTATCACCCTACTGATACTGAATCAATGATTATGAGCCAAGGCTTGGTATTCTCAGTGCCATTAGAACTCTGCTGTTTGCCCAGCTCACTGAAAGTGGGCAATTGTAGAGTCTGGCCCTGAGTCAAGGCCACGTGGACTCTCAGGGCAGCCACATTTCTCCACGTTGGTGTGTGGCCAGGAGCCAACAGGAAGGGATGTGGACAAAGACGAGTGGCTGGGATGACACCTGACTCCCCTGGCACTGGCTTGCGTGGCTGACTGCTCAGGAGGGCAATTCTCTGGGTAGTAAGGTTACTTCATTAAACACACAGAACCAGGGATACTTCCCTGAGTTTCTCCAGATAATCTGTAGATTAAGAAGAAATGGGGATTGTTAGAAGAAAATCTCAGCAACACCAGAATCTCAAGGTTTCCTGTAATGCCTGGTTTGGCCGAGGCTTATGTAGGGCTACTGTAAATAAAGGTAGTGATCTTAGGGTTTCCTAGGAATCTAGTGAGGTTAAAGAGAAAATAAAAGCCATACCTACTTATTAACTGAAGAGCAAAGAGATACATGGCTAGTTGGGGGAGGGCTAGGGAAAGGGAGGGACAAGGGGTAGAGGATCCACCTTGGAAGCACCTAGGGATTGAAATCTGCTTGAGGTAACTAGGGGCTGACGAGAGGGATGGCGAAGGAAGCTTCATCACTTTGGGGACACTCAGCTTCTGTTAAAGATGATGGAAATATCCAGGAATGGTTAATGGCAATGATCAAACAGCATGATGAACTTATTTAGTGTCACTGAATTGCACAGGAAAAGACTGTGAGGGAGCTCTGGTGGCCTAGTGGCAAGAAGCTGCACTACAATCCCAGAGGTATGTGGTTTGAATCCACCAGATGCTCTGCTGGAGAACAAGGGGCAATCTCCTCCTGTACCAGTCAGATCCGATTTGATGGTATGAACACACGCGTGCGCGCGCGCGCGCACACACACACACACACACGCACACGACTGCGGAAATACAGATGTTGTGTTACCTACATCATTACCACAATAAAAAGTTGTTTAAAAAGAGAGAAATGTCTCCTTAATCCCTGTCAGCCACAAAAACATTCCCAAAATAGCTTTGGAATAACAAGAGAGTAGGGAACAGAGTGTTGTCAGTTTTAATGGAAATACAGCTACCACTGATTACATGCTTGGTACCTAACGCTGATTCGTACAACTTTCTACACCAATGCTATGAGGTGAATACTATGAAGCTAATCTTTCATAAGAAGACTTTAAGAGGTTAAGAAATGTACTTCTGCTTCATGTGCCCTACCTTCTGTTTTTATTTTGTGATGAGTAACAGAATCTTGTGGTTTGGGGATAGGTTTTTTTCTTTTGCTTGAGTACGTCTTGGACGAAGGGCAGCCAGGGTACTCCTTAAAAGTAAAGATGGTGAGACTTGGTTTCACACATTTGAGCTTGTTATCAGCAGCAGTCACCCTGAAAAAGGACATTATGCTTGGGAAAGTGAAGGGTCAGGGAAAGAGAAAGAGATCCTCAACAAGATGGATTGACCCCGTGACTGCAACAATGAGCTTATGTCAGGAGAGATGATGTGCGAGCATCGTGCAGAGTCAGGCAGGGTTTTGCTCCATGTTGCTTCGCATTAGAGCAAGCTTGACAGTACCTAACAACCTCTCTCACAATTTCCTGATGAATGTGAGGGTCACTGAGGCACACCTATGCTGCTAGGGCATATGGTGTCCATTGTTCTATCTCGTAAGAGAGTGGAATCTCAGCCTAACACTTCCTTGAACCCTACACTTGACTTTGAGCTCTTTCTTTCTTCCCCTCCCCGTGCTAGAGATCCTTGGACTGGAGAAGAGGGAGTCAGGGAAGGGAGCTTAACTCGGCAGATATCAGGAATCAGGGAGTCAGGCTCATCAGGGAAGAGTTCAAAGAGGACGAGGTCATGAGAATGTGGCTGGGTTGAGGTCTCAGCCTGTGAGAGCTGAGGTTCTGATGCTGATAACCTGGCTCTTTGCTGGTTCTGAACAGACACCAGGCCCCTGTCCTGGTGGGAAGTCCTATTCTGCACATGCACAGCCAAAGAAAAAAAGAGTTCTTCTGCTTCTGGAAGCTCATCCACATCTGGGAAAAGGGCCAGACCTGCGAGTCAAAGTCCTACCTAACTAGTCAGGCTTCTGTGTTTAAATGATGAGAACGTAGGTGCAAGAGAGAGGTGCTTCTACTTTTCAAGATGGGCTGTCCGCACTGGGCATGCTCAGTGTTTGCCAAAGGGCTCTGAGAGCATGCCACTTACTTAAACATTTTGGAGAAGAGTAGCCAGGGCCTGGCTAGCGACTCACCCTCACCAACCTTTTGATTAAATTATGAGCATGCGTAGAGCTCTTTTCAGTTAGCCTCTTGGCACGCTCCAGAAGTTCCAAGTCACTTGCATTTTTGTTGTTATTGTTGTTAAACACCTACTGTATGTTGAATGCTGGAGATTAAAAGAGAAATTAAATATTCTTGGTTTCAAGGAACTAAATTATCATCAATGTTGCAGAAAACATACAATTCATGTAATTCAAGATAATAGCATTATTATGTACAAGATAAATTCCAGGTAGAAAATGCAAAGAGGTCAAGTAAGATTTCCTTGGAAAAATGACCACTGGGTTGTGCCTTAGAGGATAAGTAAAGGTTTTCTGGAGAAAAGGGTAGGAAGGATGGTTCAGGGAGAGGGGAACCCGGTTGGAACAAGAAAACAAAAAAATCTTGGAGCACAGACAGCAAGGAGTGAATGTAGCAGAACCACAGAGGGCTCTCACTTCTATGGTAGGAGATGCAAAATTGAGACCATCAAGAAATACATTCTGGAGTTTGAACTCTGTCCTACATGTGATGGGAGCCTTGACTGGGACTTGAACAAAGGAGTCACAAAGCAAAATTTGTCATATAGGTGGTGAATCCAAGGGAGTCAATATTTGAATTATCAAGGATTCTTTTTGCCCAAACTGGGAACAATTTCCAAGAACCTCAGTGTTTAGTAGAAGGAAAGAGTTAAATAAATTATGATCACTCATACCATGTAGTATGCTACAACTAAATTTTTTCAAAGACTGAAAACGAGTGCACATGATTAATTTGTACTGTCCTTTTGCCCCCCTTTCACCTGCCATGCTGGAAATACAGCAAGATCCCAATATCATCTGAGAAACAGCCATCAGTAAAAGCACTGAGTATGACGTAACAGGTCCGCAATTCAGGACAGAAGTGAAGAGGGCCTAACCCAAGACAGTGATAAAAAGGCTTGCGGGAAAGGGGCAGGGGCAGAAATGTTTCAGAAGTGTAAGCACTGAACTTGGCGGCCAACAGGAGGGACGGGTGAGCTGGGGGAGGCGTCTGGGACTTGTTTGATTCGGTCTGTGTGGGTGGCTTGGAGGAATGAGGATGGCACTGTTACTTGCCAACAAGCCAGTCTTGGGAACAGGACATGGAATAGAAAACACAAAAGTATTTTTTGTATTCATATACAAGCATATGGTAGGGAGCTCTGGTGGCCTAGTGGGTAGGGAGATGCACTGCTAACCCAAAGGCAAGTGGTTCAAATCTACCAGATGCTTCATGAGGGAAAATGGGCCACCTCCTCCTGTGCTATTTACAGCCCCTGGAAACCCACGGGAGGGTCAACAATGAGTTCGTCCTGCCTGGATGTCAAGTAACAACAACAGGAGGTATGTGAGACAGAGGGTGTGGGCTCCCCAAATCTACTTCCATGTCTTGGCTACTCTGGGGACTTGTATAGGCAAGAGACAGGTGAGTGAAGTGTGAGAAGTCACTTTCCGTATGTTCTTTTGAGAAGTGGTTTTTTATTTTTTAGAAGTTCTATTGTCTGGGCATTTTGAGCCGGTGATGGTGTTTTGGGCTGACTGGCTCACACTTCTCAAGGTCCCAAGATAGCTTGCCTCCACATGCAAAAATCAGTATTTCTCAACAACAGATTGCAGGGTAGAAAGGCAAATGTCAGAAGGCTTCAGTTTTGAAAAGGAAACTCTCTACTTGCTTTTGCAAGGCTGAGAAAAACCTCCTCCCTTTAAAAATGGTATCTAGGCCATTAGATGGTATAAGAGCATTAGAGTGAGTTTAGCTTAGGCCATTGTAAAAAGTTGTTGTTGTTGTCAGGTGCCATCAAGTTGAATATGACGCACAGTGACCTGATGAGCAACAGATCCGAACCCTGTCCTATCCGGTGCAATCCATATCCTCTCTGACATACAGGGCAACATTCGCCGTGTCAGTCCAGGTCGTTGAGGCTCTTCCTCTCTCTCGTTGACCTGCCACCTTTCCAAGCACAATGTCGCTCTCCAAGGAAAAGCCTCTCCTAGCACCATGCCCAACGTGTATGAGCTGAAGCTTCACCAACCTTGTCTCCAAGGAGCGTTCTGTCTGCACTTTCTTTAAGGCATAGTGGTTTGTTCTTTTGGCAGTCCATAGGATGTTCAGTACTGTCCTCTCAAACCACAGCTTAAAGGCGTCATTCTTCTTCTGTCACCTTTAGTCACTATCCAACTTTCAGATGTGTAGGAAGTAATTGAAAAGACTATGGCTTGAATTAAGCATACCTTGGTATTTAAACTGACATCATGGCTCTTCAGGACTTTGGAGAAGTGTCCGACAGCACACTTTGCCAATGCAATACATCATAATGTTGCTTATTGGTCCAGTGGTAAGGATTTTTGTTTTCTTGATGTTGAGATGCAATCCACATTGAAGGCTGTAGTCCTTGATCTTCAGTCACAGTGTCATGAGGGATAGGACATTATCCACATGTATAAAAGCAGACTTGTTAATACAACCATTATTCAGATATACACACCAACAGCTAAAGAAGAGGAAATGGAGGAAATATGCCAACTTTTGCAGTTTGAAATGGACCAGTCATTGAAGAATGAAGAATAATTGGTGACTGGAGTGCAAAAGTTGACAAAAGTAGAGGGAGTGGTAGTTGAAAGTGATGGACTTGGTGACAGGAATAAAACTAGAGACTGACCGATGGAATGTTGCACATTCAGCGATTTATTCATCACAAATACCTTTTCAGACAAACACATAAGGCGACTATACACATGAATCTCACTTGGACTGCGCAGGAATCAGATTGACTATATCACCAGCAGTTAAAACCAGGCTAGGTGCTGACCTTGTGACAGAGCATTGATTACTCATGTAGAAGTTCAAGTTGAAGTTGAAGAAAATGAAGCAAGTCCACAAGAACCAAAATACGACTTTGAGTCTATCTCACCTCAATTTTTTTTTTATCTCACCTCAATTTAAAAATCATTTCAAGAACAGGTTTGAGGCATTGAACACTAAAGATCAAAGACCAGATGAACTGTTGGGTGACATCAAGGATGTCATTCATGAAGAGAGTAAAATGTCATAACAATGAGGTGAAAGAAAAGACCAAAGTGAATGCCAGAAGGGCCTCTTAAAATTCCACTGGAGCATTGGGAAGCCAAAAGAAAGGGAAGCCAACATAAAAAAGCTAAACAGAAGATTTCAAAAGGCAGTTTGAGAAGATAAAGCAAAATATTATAACTGAATGTTCAAAGAGCTGGAGTTGGAGAATAAAAAGGGAAGAACTCACTTAGCATCCCTCAAGCTGAAGTAACTGAAAAACAAACTCAAGCCTTGAATTGTAATACTGAGAGATGCTATAAGCAAAATCCTGAATGATCCAGGAAGTATCAAAATAAAATGGAGGGAATACACATAGTCATTGTATAAAAAAGAATTGGTCAACACTGACATATTTCAAGAACTATACTATGAAGAGCCAATGGTGTTGGGGAAGACATTCAAACTGCAGTCAAGACAGCAGTAAAAGAACAAGACCCCAGGAATTGATGAGAAACCAATTGACATGTTTCAAGTAAGAGACGTAGCCCTGGATGTACTCACCAGTTTATGCCAGGACATTTGGAGGACAGCTGCCTGGCCAACTGCAAGAGATCCAACAGAATCTGGAAATTATCAAGCAATATCATTACTACATGCAAGCAAAATATTGCTAAAGATCATCCCCAAACAGCTAGAATAGTACATGGAAACACAACTATCAGAAGTTCAAGCTAAGTTTAGCAGAGGCCGTGACACCAGGGACATATCTACTGATGTTACATGGATCTTGGCTGAAAGCAGAGAATACCAGAAGAATATCTATTTGTGCTGTATTGACTGTGCACAGGCATTTGATTGTGCTGATCATAATAAACTAAGGCTAACATTAAGAAGAATGGAATCTCGGAACACTTAGTTGTGCTCGTGTGAAACCTGTCCCTAGACCAAGAAGCTGTCATCTGAAGAGAGCAAGAGAATGAGAATACTGCGTGGTGTAAAAGGTTAGTATGCCTTGAGAGGTTAATCTTTCATTGTTCTTTTAGTTGCAAAAGACAGTCCTTACTGCTCCAGGTACTTTTTTTTTTTTAAACCATTGAGTCAGAACCTATAGTTGACCCTGCAGCAGATTACCAGAGGCAGTTAATCTAACGATAGGAGATGGCCGATCTTTCTCCCACAGAACAGCTGGTGACTTTGAACTGTGTGTCTTTGAGATGGAACATAGCTTCCTACTACGATGCCACCAGAGCTCCCTGCTCAAGGTAGTACTATAGGGTAATTAACATAGAAATTACTTTCCTACTGAAGTATTTGAAGGTATCCATTTTCTATTACTTTTTTAATTATTGCACTACCACTGACCAAATGAGATGACACAGGGTTTGAGAAGTGTGGGGAGGAGGGTGAGGGCAGGTCAAATTGAATTCTGAGGTCCTAGAGAGCATTGAGTCTGCAGCTCAGGACGTCACACTGTGGGAGACTGACCATTTTTCTCCTATGTAGCAGCTGGTGGATTTGAACTGCATACCTTTGGGTTGGTAGCACAACTCTTTTCCCATAAGTTTATCAGAGATCCCTAAGGAAAGTGTTTAATTTATTAATTAGTCACATATGTATGACAATGAAAACCAGAAGAGTGGAGAGGCTGCTTTTGGGTAGGAGTTTGGGTGAGAACTCCTGTGTTTAGGGAAGAATTGGAAGAAATTTTCTGTTTTTAAAAAATCAAACCAACCAATAAATCTGTCCATCACCTTGGTTTTTTATTAGTGGCATAGCTGTGATATTTTTTCTTTTTCTCACTTGCCTGAATTATTGTTTGTGTCAGCTGCACAGCTGGACTATATGAAGAAGAATTTTGCATCAGGACTGGAAGATTCATCAACAACTTGCATAATGCAGGTGATACTACCTTGTTGGTTTTTTTGTACAGAAAATGAAGAAGACTTGAACCACTTATTGCAGAAGATTAAAGACTACAGCCTTCAGGATTACATCTCAACATTAAGAAAAGTCCTCACCATTTCGAATCTACCAGATGCTCCGCTGAAGAAGGAGGGGTAATCTCCTCCTGTGCCAGCCAGACCCGACTCGACGGTACACAACAACAACAACAAAATCCTCACCACTGAGGCAGCATCATGACAGTTGGAGAAAAGGCTGAAGTTGTCAATGATTTCCTCTTACTTGGATCCACAATCAACACCATGATAACAGCAATCAAGAAATTAAAGACTTGTTGCATTGAGAACATCTGCTATCAAGGACCTCTCTAAAAGCCAAGGCTGCAAAATACAAAGAGCAAGGATGTCAGTTTAAAGACTAAGCTGTGCCTGATCCAAGCCATGCTGTTTTCAGTTGCTTCCTATGAATCTGAAAGTTGGACAGTGAATATGGACGATAAAAGAAGAATCGCCACTTTGAATTGTGGTGCTGGAGGGCAGCATTGAGTATCACACAGACTTCCAAAGAGCAGAGGAGTCTCGGAGGAAGAGTAAGCAGGGTGCTCCCTAGAGCCAAGGCTGGTGGAATTTCATCTCACATACTCTGGGCATGTTGTCAGGAAGGTCAGTCCTTGGAAAAAGACATAATGCTGGGAAAGGTCAAGGGTCAGAGGAAGAGAGGTAGATGAATTGTCATAGTAACGCTGGGCTCAAGTAGACCAGAGATCTTGAGATGGTGCAGGGCTACGGAAGGCTCAAGTCTATGGTTTATATGGTCTCCAAGAGCTGTGATCAACCCCAAAGCACCTAATAACCAGAGTTGCTTATTTCTTTTTACTCCCCATCCCTGTCCTTTCGTCCCTGCTAACCTGCCAAGACTGAGGCTGTGTTCTGCATACACAAACTTTCCTTCACTTTTTATATTAGTGGCCTTACATCGTAATCGTCCTTTTGTGACAGATTTATGTCACTCACTCAGCATCAATTTATTCTAGTTTGATGCATGTTGCGCAGCATTTCATGAATTCATCATTTTCCGTGAGGCCCAATACTTCATTGTGTGATTGTATCAATTTTGTTAGGCATTTGTCCACTCTTAGGCACTTGGATTGTTCCTAACTCTTTGCTATTATAAATAGTGCTACAATAAACATGGGTGTGAATGCATTAGATTGTTTGGCAGATCTTATTTCTTTGGGATATACATCTAGTAGTGAGATTAGTAATCAGTGTAACAATGAATGATTATTAAAAAAGAAAGAAAGAAAGTGAACTGGGGGCGGGGAAGGGAAGATGAGGGAGGAAGATGTGCAACAATGGATGAATGAAAATCCAACTTTTCTGTAAACTTTTGTTAAAATTGCAATTAAAATAAAAACTTTTATTTAAAAAAAATAAGATTGGTGACCCTATTTCCAACTTTCCAAGAAAGGGCCAAACTGCTTTCTGTATTACCCCATATAGTTGCCCATATTTGTTACTTGATTTGAATAAACCTCAAATATAAGCACTACTTCCATGTCAACACTTGGCACTGCTGAAATAAATGGTTATATTTATGAAAACATGAACCTCAAAAGATATGTATGTGATTCTAGAAGTCATTGACGCTTTATTTTGAAGGTTACAGAAAAATCAAATGAACAAACATTAACTGTGAAGGGACTTTACCGGAAGTCGGACAGACTGTGGCCCTGGGTGTTGTTGCTCAATTCAGTCTCTCAACAAAGTCATCAGAGGCTGCTGGCTTCTTCTCAGTTCTTCTTTGGCTTTCATGGAGTCGGCTTCGTCCTAGTTCCCCTCACAACCCTGAGTGTCAGGAGACATCAGGGATACTCGCTTCCGTGTTCACTTCTGAGGGACAGAGCATCTCTGAGCCAACATCCCCGACAAGATGCTGAAAGTTCACCTTAATTTACTCTGTGTAAGTCCTACGTTGGCCTTATGATATGATGGGGGTGGGCTGGGAGAATAGCATGTGCTCAGGGGGGCTCACACCAACCAGGCCTCTTGTGGAACAAGGACGGGAGTTAGTTTCCTCAGAACAAGTGGCATGTGGAGGAGGAATGTAAGGGACTTTTAGGAGGAGGGACAAGACAAAATATTGACACCTGTAAACCCAGAAACTATTCCAGAGAAAAAGGTTGCATTTCCAGTTTTAGAAGAAACCATATACATGAATCTTCTTTTGTGGGGCAAAAATGAAGAAATAATTCCCTCCCCACCTTCTCCCATTCCTTCTTGGATTTCAGCCCTCAATCAGCAATAAGTAAATAAATAGAGTCATCTCTCCAGAGCCTTAGTGGTGTCTGGTTTCCTCAGGGAACAACATTAGTAGAAATCGCCAAGGAGACTGGTGCTACGGTAAGCACTTTCACTGGTACCAAATGATTTAATTAGTCTCTTTGATTTTGTGAAGAATCTTATTATCTCCAGTTGGGAGATGAGGATACCAACGGCCAACAAGGTTAAGCAAATTATCCCTGGGCATTTAGCTAATTAGCAGTTCATTTCCATAATTGTATTAATTCTCAATGAATTGGAGTTGAATAAGTTCCATTAAAACACAGAATGTAAAACAAAAACAAAAAACAACAACAAACCGCCACAAAACCCTAAGTTGGGAGGAAACAAAGAAAAAAAACCAACAGCACAGAATGAAAGACTTTGGGCTCGAGAACTGGGATGCGGTCAGGATGAGAACCAGGGCCTGCCTGGGGAGCCAGCAGGAGTCTCTAAAGCCCAGTGCCTCTCAGGGGTTTCTAGTTCAACCTTTTCCTGCAGGTGCATTTTCTCAGCTCCTCTGGGCCTTGTGGTAGAAAAGTGGCCACTACAGAACTGCTTTTCTCCTTCTTCAGTTCCAGAATCATAAGAAAAGTACACCACTTAGCACAGGGGGTGAGTCACAGTGGATGTAATGGTTGCTGTCCTGTGCCCTGCCCCACTCTGGGTGGGTGTCGGTTAAACACTATCTTTAAGAGCTGAGAAGTAGCAGTGTTTTCTCTGCAGAGCAATGAGCGGGCAGTGGGTGGTCGCTGACGAGGAAGTACTGAGCCCACACAGCCTTCTGGTCACCTGTTCCTTTTCACCTGCATCTTGTCAAAGCAGCTCCTAAATCACTCACTGCAGTCTGTTTACTGTGAGCTTCACAAAGGGAACACAGAACCGCAACAAAACGATCACTCAATACCTTAGTTTTCCTTTGTATCTGTGTGTAACGTGATTCTGGGATATCTTCTTCAGCAATGTGAATCCCTAGGCAGAAATAGAATGAGCCAGTGCTCATGGGATATGATCAGCCCCCTCCAAACACTGGACCTGCTGGACCCCAGACAGCCAAAGATGAAGATGACTTTGTTCCTATTCATGGTCTCCCTGTGGTGTGAGGGGGGAGCTCTGGCGGCCTAAAGGCTGTGCCTCCCTGCCAGGTCCAATCCACCAGCAGTTCTGCAAGAAATAGATGGGTAGGTTACAGCCTCAGGAACCTGGAGGAGGTTCAGCACTGAGTCAGGTCCAACTGCATGAGGAGTGAGTGGTGAGTGACATGTGGAGAGTAAGACATGGCTTTTTCCCTGCCTGGGGTTAGAGCCAGAATCTTGATTAATTCCAAACACAAATTCAGAAAGAGCAACTTGCTTAGAATCAGTACAGCCATGGGCAGCTATAGCAGTGTCTGTCATTCTCAGCTAGGAGTGTCTGTTTATCTGCCAGGCTTCCCAGGGCAGGGCCTCAGAGCCATGCAGGACCTCGCCCAGATGACACATTCCAGCTCCTGGGAGGAGGAGCTGAGGGAAGGCCCTTGCCCATCCCTTAAAATGACTGTCTGGAGACTGCAGCCCTTGAGGCCTTGTCTGAAGACTGTCTGTCCTGATAAGCTCTTCCTGGCAGGAAAGGGAGTAGTGGTGACTCCTAGTAAGGGGACTTCCTCCTGAATCAACCTTGTGGCTGCTGAGCTCCAGAACGTGCATCACTGCTAACCAAAGGCTGAGAGTCTCTGGTGGGAGATGATGGCTGTCTCCTGACAAAGATTTATAGCCTCAGGAACCCGCTGCAGGCCGCAGGGAGTCAGAACCCAGGCCAGGCCCGGCCATCGGATGTGTAATGGACATCTGTCCTTGCCTATGCCCCCACGTCTCCTTCTCTGTCACATCCTCCCTCTTCCACCCTCACTCTTTTTAAAGGGCTCCTTTGTGAAGCTTCACACCACTTTTATGAGACATACATTCATACCTGTCTTGAATCCCCTCCAACTACATCATCTTTTTTATTAATTTTTTCAGTGTTTTTTATTATTAATTTTAATGAAAATTTAGGCTTTGGATTTCCACTCATTCATTGTTGCACTTTTCTCCCTGCCCACTCTTCCCCCCTCAGTTCACTCTTCTCTTTGAAAAGTAACTCTTTCATTGTTGTATAGTCCCTGCCCCCAAGTCCACTACATTATGCAGCCTTTGTTCTTGACTCCTGTCATGACAATAATACCTAATCACATATCCCTTTTAAACCGTTTTCTCCCTCATCTGCTTCAAGGCAGAACACATTATTTATCCCATCTTTCTCAGTCTTCCCCCAACCCCAATGTCAGTCCTGTTTCACAACAAGGGCACTATGCACTATTTGTCCTTTTGTGACTGAGATATTTCACTCAGCATAATGTCCTTCAGGGTCACCCATTTTTTTTATTCATTTTAATGAACGTTTACAGACTTGGGGTTTCCATTCATTCATT
Organism: Elephantulus edwardii; assembly: GCF_000299155.1. NCBI lineage: Eukaryota > Metazoa > Chordata > Mammalia > Macroscelidea > Macroscelididae > Elephantulus > Elephantulus edwardii. The sequence goes on from NW_006399802.1 coordinate 1,049,705, forward strand.
GTTACACTTTTCTCCCTACCCACCCCCTCCCCCCAATTCACTCCTCCTTGAAGAGTAAAAGAAAAACTCTTTCATTATTATGCAATCCCCCTTCACTCTGGAATCCTGTCATGACAATAATACCTAATCATATATCCCTTTTAAACAGTTCTCTCCCTCATGTTTCAATGCAGTATACATCATTCATCCTCTCCTTCTCTGTCTTCCCTCAACCCTGATGTCAGTCCTGTTTTACAACAGTGGCCCTATGCAATAGTTGTCCTTTTGTGACTGAGATATTTCACTTAACATAATGTTCTCCAGGGTCACCCATTTTGCGTATTTCATGAGTTCCTTGTTTTTTTAAAAAATTTTTTTATAATTGTTTTTTTTGTTGTTGTTTTTTCTATATTTTATTAATTTTCATAAACATTTACAGAGATTTTGGGTTTCCATTCATTCATTGTTGCACTATTCTCTCTACCCTCCTCCCAGTTTGTTCTTGTCCAAATGCCACAGTGCTTGTCAAAGCCAGTTCTGATTAATCTTCTTTGTCAGTGTGTCCTTTGCCATTCCCTATCACTCCTCCCTGAGAGAGACTTCACCCTGAGTCATAAGGAAAAGGGGACGGCGTATTCTCTTAGCTACTTCCTGCTGAAAAGGGACGCTGTGGGTTTCAGGGTGAAGATCTTCTCTCACTACTCTAAAGGGCCCCTTTGGCAGTAGGAAACACTGTTGTTGTTTTTTATATTATTATTTTTGTGTGCGTGTACCGTCAAATCAGATCTGACTGGTACAGGAGTAGATTGTCCCTCCTTCCCCAGCAGAGCATCTGGTGGATTCGAACCGTTCGCCTCTGGGATTGTAGTTGCAGCTCCTTGCCACTAGGCCACCGGAGCTCCCCGAGTTCCTTGTTTTTAAATGCAGCTTTTTGTGTGACTTTATCAGAGCTTCACTATCCATTCATTTGTGGATGGGCACCTGGGCTGTTTCGAGCTCTTTGCTATTGCGAACAAAGCCACAATAAACACAGTGTGCATATCTCTGTTGGGTGGCAGTTCCAACTACCTCATCTTTTAAGCTGGGGAGTTCTCTCTTTCACTCAAAAGCCCATTTATTGAATCCCTACCATGTGCCACACCCTGGGCAAGGCCCAGAGACATGTGTTAGAGGTTGGACATTCTCACGATGCTCAAGGGCTTGTGGAGAACACACATCAGAGCTCCCCAATGCCTAATTTTTTGAAGCTTTCCACTTTTATGAAAGACATCCTTTCACACCTGTTTTCCCTAACTGCAAGACATTCAAGGATTTTTCACTTTTATGAGAAAAGGCAAAAAGCGAAACTAAAAAAACTGTATGTTGCAGCAGCTGTTAAGAGAGGCAGCGCTCACCTCAAGCAGCCAGAGGCTGGTGCTAACTCCTTCCTTGGGCACCACACTCAGCATCTCAGCACCCATTTACCATAGATCTGGACTGTGTCTGTGAACACTGTTAGTGCTATCTTAGGTTGTATATGCTATTTGGTATGACCTGGTAGGATGAGCCACTGCCCTCCCCCATATAAATTAATGGTAGTTGTTTTTTCACTTTACACACTTAAGACTTACAAAAGGTTTCACAGAAACACTATTTTCAGATTGTGAAGAAAGGGAACTAGCACTGAGATTTAAATGTGGAAGCTCATGCAAATGCAGGCGATGATGGGGTCTGAACTAAAGCTGTAGAGGAAAAAAGGCTAAGGAATGATTGATAAAAGGGAAGGAAAATGAATGAGTCAGGGATGACATCCCTGTTTCTCAGTGACGTGTTTTGACCGATGGCAGAGTAAACAATGGAAAGAGTGGAAACGCAGGAGGAAAAACAAGTTTGGGGGAAATCTGATTAAGTTCATATTTGGATGTCTGAATTAAGAGCCCATGGAGTTGTAATTATCTGCATAATTCAAGTTGTTGATCAATCTTCCTCCAAACCTGATGCCACATTCTTTAAGTCCAGCTTCTTGAATGAAGCACACAGATTAAACAGGTATGGAGAAAGGATACAGCCCTGGCATACACATTTCAATTTTAAGCCATACAGTGTTCCTCTGCTCTGTTTGGACAACAGCTTCTTGGTCTAGGTATAGATTTTCTATGAATACAATTAAGTATTCTGGGATTCTCATTCTTCTCAATGTTAGCCATAGTTTGTTACGATCCACACAAATGCCCATCTTTTGTGTGGATCATAAATCGAGATTGCCTTTCTTCAGCGGAGCTGCTGGTGGCCTTGAATTGCCATAAAGGCTCAGCCTTGGGTTAGCAGCACAACTCATGGACTATGCCACCATTGCTGCCAGTCTATTGACTGACTGGTAGTGACTATGAATTACGGATCTGAACCCTAGCCTGTGCCGTTCTCATCCCTGCTACACAGGAGCCCACTGTTAAGTCAGTTTCAACACACCTTGCTGAAGGTCGTCTTCTCTTTTCAATCATGTCTTTTTCCAAGGAACAGCCCCTTCTAACTACATGCTCAAACTAGGAGATCAAGTTTCACCATCCTCACCTCCAAGGAGCACCCGGATTGCACTTGCCCCAAGACACAGCTGTTTGTTCTTTTGGGATATTCAGTACTCTTCTTCTGTAACTCATTGACTATTCTGTCCTGCTCAGTCACTGTTCAACTTTCAGATGTACAGGAGTAATTGAAAAGATCATGGCTAGAAACAGGTGTTACATTAGGTGTCTTTAATGTCCTCGTTCTTTAACATTTTAGAAAATGTATTCTCAAAACAAAGTATTTTATCTGTTTTATGTATTGGCAAATCAGAACACATATGCTCATAGCTGAACCTCTAGCAGACCTTCAGAGGCAGTAAGTCGCACAGGAGGAGACTGCCCGTCTTTCTCCCTTGGAGAAGCGGTTGGCAGCACAATTTATCAGAAAGCCACCAGAGCTCTTTAAAGGAGTCCTAATATCAAGAGGACAGGTCAGAGAAGTGCAGATAAAAGGAAAGCAGCAGCTTGAGTTTCTGAGAGATCAGAAAAGCCAGGACACACCTTTAAAACAGGAAGAAATTAGTATTGTCACATTCCACAGGGAAGCCCTGCAGGACCAGGGCTGCAAAGGTTCATTAGATTGACATCTAGGAAGCCACTGGTAACTGGATTGGAAGGAGCAGGTTTTGGCAGAAATAGTAGCTGCAACTCAGCCACCTCTCTCTCCACATATGGGTGGTAGGTCATTAGCACTGTTATTTTCAAAAGCTGTTTAAAAACAACTGAAAAATCTTTTTAGGCACACACTGAAAATCCTATCTTGAGCCCTACTCTGTGGTATGTCAGTATTGTTTAGAAAAAAACAAGTCTCTGAGTGGTTTTCTCTGGTGAGAGAGTATGTACATACTTTCTTTTTTTGTACATGCTTTCTGTGAACATTATTTTGGACTTTTGGAAGCAGTGAGGCTGGAGCGCTCCTTAGGGAAAATTACAGTGAGATTCCATCTAGCATACTGTGAGAATATTAACAGGAGAGGCCAATCTCTCGACAGGAGCTTGGAAAAGTGGGAGATCAGTTGAAGATCCTCAGTGACAAAGACTGACAGTGACTCCATCAATGGGTTTAAACACAGCAGAGATGATGGCGCAGGATCAGGCAGGGTGTCATTCTGCTGTTCTTAGGAGTCACTGAAACCAACTAACATTTTGGAACCTCAGGTACTCTCCAGACAGAACCACCTCTGCCTTGCTCCTCCAGTGGGTTTTCAGAGGCAGTAAATTACATGGGAGAAGACTGGTAACCTTTCTTCTGCAGAGTAGCTGATGGATTTGTACTGCGCTCAACTCCTTACCAAGCCACTAGCGCTGGACATTGATAATCAAAGCTAACCCGTTTTTGGAGACTTGGTTTTGTACAACAGTGCCCCCTAGTGTAGATACAGTGCCTACATATTTACTTTTCAGCATGGAATCATGTTGTTCAATGTATTTCTGAAATATGTTCTGTGTAGTTCTCATTACTATGTAAAATACCATTGTCAACCCATCATTCTTCATCCACAAATCCCTAGCTTGCTTCAAAACAGTGATTACAAAAGTCTCTCCTTTCTCCCACTTGTATTAATCCTTCTATCCCTTCGAGATTTTTATCCTTGAGCAAATACGGCTCTGTTGATGCTACATGGTTAGTATAAGGAGTGCTGCTGGTCACCTAATATAGGCTGTCTGGCTGAAAGGTGAGCATGGGGTGTATGCATTTGAGTATTGTTATGTGCTGTCCAGTTCCTGCGACTCAGTGACCATATGTACATTAGCTCCGAACCCTGCCCTATCTTGAGCCAACCTGTCTCTGACACACCTACCCCATTACCCTAGTCACTGTGTCAATCCATCTCATTCAAGGTCTTCCTTTCCCATAGTCCTTCCACCCTTCCAAACATGAAGCCCTTCTCCAAGGACTGGCCCTTTCTGGCAATATGCCCAAAGTATGTGAGATGGAGCTTCAAAATCCTTTCCTCCAAGGAGCAGCCTGGTTTCTCTCTGCAGGACAGATCCCTTTGTTCTCTTGGCAGTCCACTGTATGTTCAATACTCATCTTAGCACCACAACTCAAAGGCATCGATTCTTCATTATTCCTTGTCATTATCCAGCTCTTTGATGCACAGCATTTGCAGACCTTGGTTTAGATCACACGCACTTTAGGCTCGAGAATGACATTGTTGCTCTTCTGTACTCTGGAGAGGTCCCGGACAGATTTTCCCAACACAATTTGTCTTTTGATTTCCTGTTGGTGCTCAGAATGCTGATTATGGAACCAAACTGGAAACTGTTAACAGTCTCAATCTCTTCTTTCTAGCATGATGCTGCCAACTGGCCCAATGGTGGGAATTTCACCCTCCCCCCCAATGATGCTGAGCTTCAATCCATACTGAAGACTACCGTCCTTGATTTTCTGCAGCAAAGACCTCAGGTTCCCCCCCAACCCATTTCCACAAACAAGGTTGTATCACCTGCCTGATGCAGGTTGTTGATGAGTCTGCCTTCCTTCAATCCTGATGACACATTCCTCCTCATAAAGTTCAGCCTTCTGAATATATACTGAAAAGGTAATACCTAAATAGCTGAGTATACTTCTGAAGGAAGTGTTCAGCTATAGATGTCAGTTTTCCAAAGTAATTACATAGATTTATATTCCCATCAGCAGTATATGAAAAGCTCTAGTTACTTCACAGGCTCACCAATACGGTTATCTTTTTAATGGTCCAACTGATATACTTCAAATTCTATACAGAAGTCTTTTAAGAAGCCTAGGAAGGAGGACAGAAGTTTTCAGAATGCCTCAGAGCTTACGCCAGCTGAGCACTTGAGCTAATAAGAGCACATCACCTTATATCAAAGAATGACTTTCCCAAACGAGTAGAGAGAATTTTATTTCTGTTTTGCTTTTCAAATAACACAGTCAGAATTTGTGTAAGTAGAAAGTTTTTATTTTCCTTTTTGCAAAAGGAAGGCAATTACACAAAATGTGTAAGGAAAATGACAAGCAAACTCTCCTTTCCACATTATGTTGACAGGGTGACATAAACAGTGGCTAAAGTGGACAAATTTGTCTATCTATCTATGGATGTACTTCTGTTTAATAAGCACATACCTTATGTATGGTTATAATTTTAGTGATTTTCCACTGCCTTTTAAAAATATAAATATGTACTGTATTGAATAATGCTAGTTGCTTTTGTGTCTTTAAGTTGTCTACAAAAATTCAGAAACAAAATCAGACATATGCCACATATTAAACCTGGTAACGCAACAGCGCTATCTTCCCTGCTGGAATCCTTACCCCTCACATAGACCTAACAACCCCTACCCTTCCCTAACATGGTAACATGAAAGACAACAAAGTGTTTTAAGTGTACATCATACATTTATTACCAACAACCCTCTCAACTCCAAAATTGGGCACAGGGATTAAAAATAAAAATTCATTGCACTACTTAGTAAAGCATTACTAGTAACTTTCATAAAAAATGTACAAACTTTGTTAAAAATTTATCAAGCCTTCAAATGATTTGGTTACAGATATTTATAATACGTACAATTAAAACTATATGTTAACTGATACAATGGTATATGATTTGAGAAAACGACTCAGCAAATGATTCCAAAAACACCCCTGTAAGCTTTCATAATCTGAAACAAACTGCAAAATGAGGTAACCAGATGTACCACAGGGGGTAACAGCTTCCTAATGAAGGCCTAAAGATGTCTGTGAAGATATTCCAAGTGAGGTGGTAGATCTCAGTCAAAATATTACAAGAGGTCCAAATTTAAGAATCTTAACAAATTATATCTCAGCATATAAAATCTAAATATGTGTTCACATTTTCCAGACTTTGCTAAAAAATTCAGGACAGAATATCCTAATATGAGATCTTGATACCTGGAGGCCTTTTTTTGTTTTTGGTGGGGGAAGGAGGAGAATAAAGTAATAACCAAAGGTGACAATTTGTACACAAAACTAAAACAAAACAAAAACCCACAGCAGAGTTAAGATGGTAAAGCCAATATTGTTTTAGAAGGAAAGAGGAAGGTCAACAAACCAAGCCTGCTATCTGGTGCATCACCTAAAGTCAGGCTTCAATCAACTGCACTTCCTCTTTTGCTAGCCAAAAAGCTGCTCACCAGAGCTGGTTTAGAACACGTGTGTGCTCCAAATATGTACTGAACACTTCATAATTGAGTCTGCATACAGCTCTAAGAGCCCCATGCGAAGAAAAGACATTTCCAAAGAGAGATCAGGCACAACAGTGCAACAAACTGAAGATTTTACCAAAACAGACCCCACTGCCTCCTAAACTGCCAACTGCCTCTCAAGAATTTACTGGGAAAGGGTTATTATGATAAAAATTAAATTGGAGGGAGTAAAGAAAAAAGTACTTTTCCTAGACATTAGTACAATGTGCCTTGTTAAGTTGGTATTTCTATATAAATTAGAAAAAGTGCTTTACTTGCATGCTTCAATAAAATGAATACTGAGTGTAGTAGTGTTACGTTAGATCTGTACAGTTATAAATTTTTGAAGCTATATAAAAGTCTACAGAAAGATGGGCCTTTGCCATTTTAAACATGATTTTTTTTAATTAAAAAAAAAGGTTAAAACTATACGTGATTTGTATGTAGTTGATTATTAATGCCAATAATTTGGTCTTGAACACATTTTTTGTTCATCAGGAGCAAGTGGGGTTATCCTACTGATTTTAAAATAGAAGTGCATTTTACCACTGCTAAGATGTATTTCTGATGCACTAACAAATCTATGGGCAAACACAAAGTGCGCAAAATTGTATTTGTGTAACTAGATAGAGGCAACAGTGTCTGGAAAAGGGGAAAATTGTGCTTCTGTGTAAACTGACTTTATTGAACTCTAGGCTGTGATAAGCTTATGGCGACTTCGAGGGAGGGCAAGCCGCATGGCAGTAACAAGTAGTTAACACTGAATGGAAAACTGACACAGGGCCAAGTGGAAGTGGGGCTGGCAGCAAGGGATCACAGTCCTGCTTGGAATTACGTTGCTTGTGCTATTGCAAACAAAGCAATGACACCAGAAAGAGGCAGACAATGCAAAATACACTAACAGATGAAGGGAATTGAAACATCGCTGGAAAAATGACTTCAAACAATCTTAATTATACGTAATGAACCTATTAAAAAAACACACACACAGCTATGTATTATTGTCAGATCAACTAAATGAAGGTCAATTCCTGTTTCACAGCATTATTTTTTTTTATACAAAAATCAAATCTTCATTTATACTGCAAGCATTCTGGACATCTGTTGTATTGAACTTTTCTCAAACAAGAATATAAAGGAAAAACAGTAAAACCATCAAAACAAAGACTAAGGAATAAGAGCTGTCACAGCACTTGATCTATCTCAGACACAAGGGTTTCAATGAGAAGCACATTTACTGAGAGAAGATCTAGACAACTTTCAAAATTGGAGCATGGGGAGTTAATACAATAAGAAAGAGTTTTCTTTTAGCAATTTAGTTGTCTCTGGGAGCTTGAACAAAGAACACGTCTCAGGAGTCATGCTGAGTTAACTGTTGTTCTGGAAGAAGTCTAAGAGGTGAGACTTCATGGGACCAGTGGCATTCTTAGAAATATATTACTCAAATATCTTCAAAATAGACTACATATCTAAACATTTAAAAAAAAAAACATTAATCACAGGTACTTTCTGTAACAAGCTTACCGGAAATGTAAAGGAAAACAAAGTATCGACATTCGAATCATTGATTGAAATGCTAATATTGCTAACTGATGATGTATGATATTGCACCTTCTTTTTTGGAAACAGCAAGTTGAAGATTTAAAAATTTTTCCACAACAGAATAAAAAACTTGGGTTCACGGAGTGAGAATCTGTTACACTTTTTCCTTAAGTGATCCATTTAGGACCACCAATGAAGAGAAGGTGACAGCTGCCTACAGCAAAGGGAGAAGGCTTTTCTCATTCCATTCAGAGGTGGGAAGGGAATGGAGTTTTCAATGCTCATAATGGATGCACCCTTAGCAGTCAGTGTGCAACAGCAAACACAAAAGGGAAAAAAACCAGTGTACAGTACTAGTGCTGTTTAAATAACACACCAGATTATACATTGCAGCATAATTAAAACTACACACACATTCTTGGTACATGCTGGTATATAGGATCTCATACACACATTAGCTACCATGCCCTCACACAAGTAGTTGCACACATTTTCTCTCTCTCGCACACAGAGACATTTATTGCCAACAGGCATACCACTGCATTCATTTCCACTCACAGTTTCTGAAGGCTCTATATAAGGTAGATTGCTATATCATCTGGAGCTACCACTTTTTATAAAAGCACATGCTAAAAGATCACGTCCACTGTAATCTTGCAGCAACACTCGGAATGATCACACAAAAACCAGGGAATGTTAGTGCACACACAAAATTAAGCTAAAGAAATTCTTTGGAGTTCCAATCACACGGTTAGTATAACAATCCCATAATTGTGAAGACTAATTGTAAGCTTTTATAGTTGATTAAGTCACACAGTGCAAAGAAAGGTCCATTGACCCTTTTGGTAAAGGGAGGGCTGGAAGCCACAGAGATTAAGTTCACTGGATAGTCCGTATATACATGTGATAAGGAACACCCAAACAAAATTTGTGCTCTTAGGTGGGTCACTCTGAATCCCGATGCACTTCTGAAGCATCAGCTCGGCAAATTGGACAAGTTCGATTTGCCTATAAAACAAAAGAAAACTTAGCAACTGTGACTTTTAACAATAAAACATAAAGCAATGCAACTATTTTCTAATTCTTATAGTTTATGCTCTTTAAAGAGGTACAATCACTTAATTTATGTTTTAAAATAAACCCCACACAAACTTGACTAAGATGACATAAGACTTGTTTGTTCTGTTCACTAGGTCTGTTACAACTGAGTGACAAGATCACCCACTGCTAGTTCACACAAATTTACTAAGTGAATTTACAGCTTTGGCTACTCTAAATGAAGCAAAGTCCTGGAAAACACACAGTCCTACTTAAGAAATCCTGACTATGAAATAAACAATCACATTTACACTGTAGCTTTTATTCCACTGCTTCTCTGACTCCTAAACCTCTTATTTCTCCATGTCAATAGATGAGCACCATATGAAGACAAAAAGACAGGAGCAGCTCATCTTTTACTTCCTACAATCTGATTTTTGCCCCAAAAAGGGGTAGCTTTCAAGTGATTTCTCTTCTTTTATCCAGGTGCCCCTAGCTCTTCTCCTTAGAGAAGACCTGAGGATTCCTAAGGCAAGCCTAGGTATCTTTGTCTATGATCATTCAAAGGGTCAAAGGGTCAATAAGACTTTATTTTCATTCTTGTATGCCTTTCTCATCAAACTGTGGAAATTACATGACCCAGTTTTATTATTTTCAAAACAGAAGGAAATAAGTTGATAAAACAGTAGAAAAATATGGAGCAGAGCTAAATTCTTTACAAATTATTAGACTGATTGAGACTAGAGAACTTCCCTGAGATATTCTTTTAACTGTGAACAACAGTCATCCCTTCAAGTTATTTTTAGCAAACTAGGTTAGTTAATAAAATGACTACCACCGTGAGTACTGCACCCCTTTAAAACCCCATCTATAGGAAAACTAATGACTTTAAAACAAAGATAAGGTAAGAATATAGAAAAACTAGCTTACTGGAATTGTAATAACATGAACTGAAATAATGAGAATGTTGACAGTGTGGAGACTATAATCAATGCCATTGAACAATGTGTGCAGAAATTGTTGAATGTGCTGTGCAAATTTACACCAAAACCCAAGGAAAGGTTAAGGTACAATGACTCTACCTATAGTCAGAAAAAAAGGAAAAAACAAGACAGAAAATAATACTACAGTGTTATTTTCTTCACAGATGCCACCCATTTACCTTGAGCCATTTGTCAACACACTTGGCATGGAACTCATGGTTACAGGGTAAGACTCTAAGTAGCTGCCTTGATTCAAAATCACACATGCATACTACACACCTAAAGAGAACAAAAAGATTAAAAATATTTTATTTGGGTCAGTTTTCTGTTGTAACACACAACTACTAAGGCCTACAAAAGTGAACTATCACTGTACTTACAGTATTTTAGCTTTTACACAAAAATTACCCAAGAACCCACCCACTGTGTTAACTGAAAGTACAATAATACTTTGCTTTGTTAATTTTAAAAAATCCAGGGATATTATCCACACCCCCCTTAACATACTCAGTAAATGGTTGTGGAGCAACTAAGCATCCACACAAAAGTAGGAAGTTGTATACTTCCCTCATTTCATAAAATAAGCACACTCAAGATACATGAAAGGATGAAATGTGTATTTAGAAGAAAAGACAAACTCTCATGACCTTGGATTAGGCCATTACTTCTCAGACAGAAACCATGCAATATCTAAATAACTGATACATCTCCAACAGGGCAGAGAACTTTCTGAGAGAAGAGAGATGTTCTACATCTACAGCTCACAAAAGGATGGTTCTAAGGGTGACCAAAAAACCTTGATTTTAAATTTAATGTCAATTTAAATAAAAACATATGACTATTATTGTTAGATGCCACTGAGTTGAGTACAACCCACAGTGACTCTCTGACTAACAGATCCGAAACCTGTCCTGTCCTGTGCTATCTTCCCACTTGCTGATATACTTATGACCAGTGGGTACCTTACTGAACAAAGGTATACAGCTTGAAATGTAAAGAACTGGGTGTTAGGTTCTTTTGATGCTCAAGCTTTACTTCTTAAAGATAGAAAATAATTTTTTAACACAGTATAATGCAAAAAAAGTCTCAAAAAATAACCCCAAAATGGAACTTAACAACAAAAGTCTCCACAAAAAACCAACCCCAAAATACTTACAAAGTCTGTTCTGACTGGTGGTTGTTAGGATTGAATCGATAAGAAGGAAGTTGTTCAATATCTGCTTTTGTTAGACCGCGAGGCTTTGCCTCTCCCAGTCGCTCTGCGAGGTTGAGCAGGGCCTGCAGAAGGCAACAGTTTATGATTTTAAAAAATTTTCTGGGAAAAATAAAAACCACCAAAAAACCCCCACCCCAAAACCAATACATTAATTAAAACTCTCTATTATGGAAAAATGAAAATATATGTAAATACTAGAGAAATAAGTTTAATGGATCTAGTCATGGCTCATCTTTTATTACTACTACGAAACTCCAGATTATTTAGAAATAAAATAAAAACAAGGTATTTTTCTCACTGGTAAAATGATTCTCTGTAAAACAGAATTTGTCTGTCTGGGTTCAATAACTCTTTGCAGGTTTGTGTGTGTGTGTGTGTGTGTAGTTAACTTTGTGTACTGTACCACACGTCTAGAATGATCCCTAGCTTCTAACCACTACATACCTGTACCAACCTTGTCCCTACTCTAATAATGTCCCTTGAGACATTACTAAATACCTGTTCCCTCCTCTGGGAGTGGGGAGCCACTGACTTCTGGTTGCAAATCATTGTACTAAAAGACTTTTAAAAACCAGAACAAAAACCATATTCACAACATTATCGTACCTAAAACTACTAATTCTTAATTAGTAATATTTCTAAATATCTCAGTGTTGAAATGTCCGTAACTATTCCAATTATTTTAAAATAGTTTGTTCAAATAAGGATCCAAATAAACCCATACACTAACACTGCTCGGGAGCTCTGGTAGAGTCTATAGGGACCATGCTGCTAATCCAAGGCGCCACCAGTGGCTCTGCCCCTGCAATTTAGCTTCAGAAAACCCACAGAAGGGTCAGCTATGAATAAAGTAGTTTCAACTTGACAACAATGAGTTTTGACACTGCCAGGTATGTCCCCCATATGTCCCCTTTTCTTTTCGTATTGTTGAAGAAATCATGTCAGACAATTGGTCTGGCAGTTTCAATTGTGCTGACTGAATCTCCCACCGCTAGCCTGTGCGTAGTATTAACATATCCCTTGTCTTCTGTATTTCCTACCGATTGCTATGAAATCCTAGCAACTGGTAATCTATACAGTCTTGCTATTTCCATAAGGTCTATCATGTCTAGTTGGTTTTCTATTTGTGAAGTTAGCAGCCATTGCAGAACACTTCCTAGGTTCATTGGTATGTGCCGTCAAGTCACTTGCGACTCATAGCGACGCTATGTACAACAGCCCTAAACCCGGCTCTATCCTGTGCCAATCGTACTGCCTCTGACGGCAAAATGGAAATTTTGCTTCTGCTCTTTACTTCTTCATATATTAGCTGAAGTACTTTCGTATTGATCAACTGCAACATATCAAACTTTACTTATTAAGTACAATATATGTCAAAAAGGCAGGATATATAAGAGAAATGAGGGTTTCCCCCTATTTAAAGAACACTCTGAATGCACAGATTTTAACCTCCTTGTTCTAATTCTAGAAACTGTTAATAGCATGATAGTTCTTATATCAGGACTGCTTTCTCTCAGTTTCCATGACTTTAATCATACATTTCTTTATATCCAAACTAATCTATCTTTAATGGGTTGCCGTTCCTTGTTGCTCTGGCCGCCATAGCATTAAAACATGAAGAAGAAAGGAAAGGTGATGGACGGTAAGAAAAGTAGAATTAACTTAGTATGATCTCAGTAATTAATGCTGTGAAAGTTGTTACGTGAGCTTTAACTCCGCTTTGGGGAGAATTTTATTAAAGAAACTGGGTTATCTAAATTGCTGGCTCTTTCACACAACCCACAAACCTTCTTACTAGCTATTAAAAAGGAGTATTTCGGGGGGTAGGGATTCTATACCAATGAAATAATTTTTCTTTTACTTTTCAAAGGGAAAAGCGAACTGGGGGGAGGGGTGGGTAGGGAGAAAAATGTAACAATGAATATATGGAAATAAAAAAATCTCTGTAAATGTTCATTAAAATTAGTTTAAAAAAAAAGGAGCATTTCTATTTAATGGGTGTTGGTAACAATGATCCTCGCATCTATATCTCTTCTACTGCTTATCTTGTTAGGTGCCATCAAGTTGACTATGTGCGCCTCATAGCAACCTTATCTCTGATGCTGCTCTCCTTCAATGTCTACTGCAGTCCTCTTTTGCAGACTATCTTCTTTTATAATTCTTCCACCTTCACCACGGAAGTCACTGTAACTCATTCAGGGATGCTAGTGTTATGTCTGTTAAAGCTGTATTCTTCTTCCTCTTTGCAGTTCTTAAGTTCAGAAATTGTACACTTTTATAATTTACTGCCTGGCTTATTAACAGATCTAAAAATCTAAATAGGTTTCTCTGTTACCGCCTTCTTATCATTCTCTTCTATGCCTTCAAACTACTAGCAGAGTTATGACTGAAAGGTAGTGAACTGATGTTATCAGCACAAAACGATCTAATACTTGCTCCCCTCACAATATTCAAACTGAAAGGGAAAATTGGTTGAGCTTTTCAAGTAAGTATTCATCCTCTCCTTTTCACTTCCACCAACAATTTTATGCATTGTTCCTCAACAATGACAAGCACTTCCCTGACTCAATCTTATGCAATAAAATACCTCCCCAATCTTCAAGATTCAAACATGACAGCTTCCACCACATTATTCAGAATATCCAAGCACAATTCACTTTTTCTCACCAGCACTGTTGTACAGGACTTGCATGCAACTCTTGGCTGTTATGGTGCTTGTTATCATGGGTGTATGGTACCCAACCGTTATGGAGGCCAAACATAATCTCATTACTTAAAATCGTATTTTAATTACACAGCTGTATCTTATGTGACTGCTAGTGGTTCATTGTTTGTAGGAAGTTGCAGTGGGTCACGGATAACTCTCAGTGACTCCAGAACAACAGACTGGAACTCTCCTCTATCTTGTGCCATCCTCATCCCCTCTGACATACTTGAGCCCACTGCAGTAGTCACTGTGTCAATCTATCTGGTTGAGGGGCTGCCTCTATTTTGCTGATCTTTCCAAGGACAATGTCTCTTTCCAATAAATACCTTCTTCTAGCAACATGCCCAAAGTAGGTGAGACAAAGCTTCATCACCCTTGTTTCCAAGGAGCATTCTGGCTGCACTTTTCAAGACACATCTCTTAGTTCTTTTGCAATTTACAGCCTCTGAAAACCCACTGAAGAGGCAACAATGAGCTGGTTATGAGCTGGTTCAGACTTGATGGCAATAACTGACTGACTGATTTGTATCTTAAAATGCACAAAGTATCTGCCTAACCAATGTTTAACATGTATAAGTCAGATGAGTAAGAGATTAATTATTACGTACATAACTCCCCAAACTAATTCAGTTAACCTACTAACCTCATAATTTTCAACTTCTCCATCTTCCACATCCAATTCAAAGCTAAAAGTTGGGCCTACTGCAGGTGGCACTGGAAGCATTGATCTGTGGTGAACACACAAATACTGGCATTGATTACTTCAAACAAGACATTTTAAGAAAAAAGTTGGAGGACATATGCTATGTGATTTTTAAGACTTGCAATAAAAAGCACAATTGCTAATCAACGAGATAGAGTACAGCACCTAATATAAAGATTAGATTTCCCTGCCTTCTGACCAATAGTATGGTAGCAGAAATGATACGTGCCAACTTCTAGGATGTATCTTTGGAAGGAAGCATGTAGGCCGATGGATCCATTTTCAATTTTGTCTGCTAGTATGTGAACATGATGACTATAGAGTTGAAACTATTAAAAAAACCAACAATATTCTCCACAGTCATGAGACTAATAAATCCTCCTTGGACTGTTTCTTGAGGCCCTTAGATGGAATAAAAAAGTAAAAAATCATCATGTTTAAACACAAAGTGGTTTGAGGTCCAAGCCACCAACCTCTGCTGGCATAGTCTGTATGGAGTAGCACTTGCTAACTGAATCAAAAGGCTATACACCATATCTGTTCCGAGGAAGAACGATGGGCCCTCCCTTCTCAGTGACTGCCTCGGAAAGCCCATGGAGAATCGGCTATGAACTGGTTCTGACACAATGATGATGAGTTTACCATGTTTAACCCACAGCTGTTTCTGACACAGACAAAAGTCATTATAAAAAGTGAGCTCTAAGACAAAGAAACAACTTCACTTTTTCCCAAGTGAAGCAATCGTCTCAAAGCTGGCTAAGGTTGAGACGTAAAAAGTACTATCAGTTGTGAAAGAAGCAAAATCTTTAATATTATCTTACTATTCCCTGATTTGTAAACCATGTATCTTGATTCACAAATTTCTTCATTATACACGTCTCCAATTTCTTTGTTCTTCTACTTCTTTTACCTTTAATGGTCTCTCCCAACCCTCTAATAAGAATTTAAACAAAAATACCTCAAACACCCACAGAAGACATAAATAAAGCAATGAAGATCTCACATGTGCCCCATATCAGAACTCATTAAAATCGCAATACTTACAGCACATATGGGAGCAGGCTGGGATGGTAAGGGGGAGGTGGTATTGGCTGCTGGGATCTGTATCTACTACGTCCTGTGAGCCTCCGGGGCATAAATGGAGGATAAGGCTGTAGGAGGGAAAATATTAAAATGATTTAATTTTACTCTTAAAATTAATTAACATGTCCAATAAAATCTCTTGTTCTTTAAAACCTACAAAGTTTGGTGCAACCACTGTGGAAGGCGGTATGGCGCTTTCTCAAAAAGTTGCAAATAGAGGTACCATTTGACCCAGCAATTCTACTACTGGGAATATATCCCAAAGAGACCGTAACTGCCACCCAAGCAGATAGATGCACACCCATGTTTATTGCAGCTTTGTTCACAATAGCAAGGAGTTGGAAACAACCTAAGTGCCCATCAACAAATGAATGGATAGAGAAGCTGTGGTACATTCACACAATGGAATACTACGCTGCATTGAAAAACAAGGAACTCATGCAATCATCAAAATGGGTGACTCTGGAGAACATTATGCTGAGTGAGGTATCTCAGTCACAAAAGGACAAATACCACTGGTTCCACTGTTGTAAAACAGGACTGACCTTGGGGTGGGGGAAGAGACTGAGAAAGATGGGTTCAACAATGTATACTGCATTGAAACAGATGAGGGAGAAAACTGTTTAAAAGGGATATGTGATTAGATATTTTTGTCATGACAGGAGTCCAGAGCGAAGGCTGTATAGTGGAGTGGACCTGGGGGGAGGGATTGTAAAACAATGAAAGAATTTTTCTTTTACTTTTCCACGAGGATAGTGTACTAAGGGAGAGGGTTAGCAGGGGAGAAAAGTGCAACAATGAATGAATGGAAATCCAAAGTCTCTGTAAATTTTTACTGAAATTAATAGTAAATTTAAATTTAAAAAAAAAAACAAACCCAAAACAATTTTTACTGAAATTAATAGTAAATTTAAATTAAAAAAAAAATCCAAAACAAACAAAAACCTACAAAGTTGTTCACTGTTTATATACTAGCAGCATGGATGTGACAGCCAGTTTAAACACACACTGAATAATCTCTAAAATATCTAAAATCCTCAACACACTAAAAACCAAAAACTCAAAATACTGAGTCATATGGAAACAAAACCCAAAATAAGTTAGTTATCAAAGCAATCAATAAAACATTAAAAAACTTACTACTCCAAAGGACACCTCCTGGTGCAAAGGATCATGTGCTAAGAACTGCAAAGGAGCTGATGGAGGTAACGTTGGAGGGTGGGCGGAGGGGGAGTAAGTGAAACCTCCAACTGGAAGATGTTCTCCTAAGAGTTCTACTTCGTTTTCTATCCTCTGTAGAGGCTAAGGGTTAAAAAACAAACAAGCACAAACTGACGTACTGCCAGTATTCCAAGAGACCATACTTTATATAATAACAAAACAAGAACTTCAACAACTCCAAAACCAGCTTTAAGATCATGCATTTCTTGACATTCATGTGAATCTAAAATACTATGTGTGGACACAGTGACAAGAGCAAAGTCTTTCTATGTTTAATTTCAATAATAGTTTCTAAAACATGTTATTAAATATTTCCATTTAAAATATTATTTCTTTTAATATTTGAAGCTTTTCTCATTTTAAGAGACATTCAACTATATGTACATTGCAATTAGTTTTTATTCATGGTACTTTGACTTACACAGAAGATTTTTAGATGCATTAATTACCAGAAGCATGAAGTATAATATGCATAAATCAGAACAAGATCTGTAAGGGATAAGACAGAGAAAGCACCATTTGCTGTAGCAGAAATAATATGGGCTTTGGTATTAGACAAAATCCAGGTGCTTTAACTAATCAGCCATATGATGACTTTTAGAGAAATTACTTAATCTGCATCTCAGAACTGTCACCTATAAAACCAATTAACATGTTTATACTATAAAACAGATTTTTCCATTCTTAGTATTTCAGAAAAATGGATTGATAGACTAGGTAGCCTCTTTTGACTAACTAGTTTAACTTAGGGCAGTGTTTTAAGTGTTTTTATGTTGTGACTGTATTATTACTAAGTTTTTTATTAAAACTGAATAACCCACTATATGGATAAAATAACTTTTGCTTACCAACTATCAGTTGATGAAAATCTGTATTGTTTTTATTTTTTTTGGGGGGTCTATTACTATTAACGATGGTATGTATATCTGTGTATACATTTTGCACTTTTAAAACAATTTTCATATTGTCTCTTCTGTTCCTTTTAAGAATCATAAAATCCATTGGCTCAAATGCCAAACCTGGTCTACACAGACAGCAACTGGACCTTCATATTGTCCTGCTTCTTCCACTTACCCCTCTTCCTGAAAGTAGTATGCTTCTCCGCTATCCTCTAGGCCCATAAGAGAATTGTGATGCTAGACTATCTCACCTATTTTCTTAAGAATATCACATAAAAACAAGTCTAGACCCATCTATCAGAAATGACAAAAAAGGCTAAAGGCTAGGAAAAGAATTAGTAGCACCAAGACTAAAATTCTCTTACCCACTGTGTAGCTGGGGGTGGGAGATGGGTAAACATACTTTAGTGATTAAGAGTATTGTAACAAATAATTATTTTATAGTATTTTCACTTTGAAGTTTAGAAATACAAAAGGAAATATCAGTACAATGGAATTAAAATTTAGCTGCAAATTTCCTTCCTTTTTCAGGATTGCAGCTATGGTGAAGCACAGCATTTAAATTAGACAATGAATATATAAAATAACTAGAAAAAATTTTAATTTAAATATAATCTAACAAACAGATTCATCGTAGAGAGGATTAAACCAGGCTGCTCCTTGGAGGCAAGGATTCTGGGGCTTCGTCTGACATACTTTGGACATGTTGTAAGGAGAGACAGGTCTTTGGAGAGGGACATCATGCTGGGTAGAGGGACAGCGCAGGAGGGGAAGACCCTCTGAGGTGGATTGATTCAGTGACTGGGGTAATCGGGATGGGTGTGTCAGAGGCAATGAGATTGGCACAGGATAGAGCACGGTTTAGGGCTGTTGTACATAGGGTCGCTATGAGTCGCAAACGACTTGACGGCACATAACAACAATAACAAGTATGTCTACACTAATTTGTATGCCTAGAAATTCCTTTAGAACCTATAGTCAGTGATTAAATGGTACCAACGTATTTCTAAATTAACCTGACATTTTGGTCTAAACATTTTGGGAATAATTAAAGATGTAAGAATAAAGGTACCCACCGAGCGTGACTGCTGTGTTTGGAAAGGGACGAACTGGCCTGGTGGTGGCAAATGAGGAGGATGATGTGGAGAAAGGTGAGGAGGATGTAACAGAAATGGGTCACTAGAAATAAGGGGTGGGAATGCAGCATATGGTACTGGCAAGTGCTGAACAGAACATGCCTGAAGCATCTGTAAGAGAAATCAGCTTTTGTTAAAATGATCAGAACATACAAATAAAAAGAAAAAAAAAAAGAGACACACAATGATCTTTAATAACTTTAAACAAAAAACAAATTCCCTGCCACCAAGTTGATTACAACTCACAGCCCCCCCACCCCCAGTCAGGTTTCAAGGCTGAAATCTTGACAGTAAAAAATCAATCATTTTTCTCCTGAGGAGCATCTGGTGGACTAAAACCATCAACCATAGGCTAGCACAGTTTGCACTATGCTACCAGGGCTTCAATAAACTAAGAATGAACTACCTCTTTATGTTTATTACAATTCAAACGGTGGTGATTGGTAAATCTACCAGTTATCAGTTTGTTGTGATGTGGAGGCTTGTATGTTACCATAAGGCAGGAAGCTATTATTTCAAATAGTATCAAGGTCACCATGATGGACAAGTTTCAGCAAAGCTTCAAGACTGAACCTAGGGAAAACCGCCCAGCTACCTCCTTCCGAAAATCAGTCACTGTAACAGAACCATGTCAAGAGATTAGCAGGAGGAATCAAGAACCAAGAGGATACCATCTTTAGTGAAGCCAAAGGTCAATGAGGGGCTATGGGACCCTCAGTGAAATAAACCTGCATGGACAATTGTGTGTGCTCCCCCAAAATGTGTCAAAACTTGTCAGGCTCTTGACTCCCAGTGCTTTAGCAATTATGCAATGAAGTAGTCATTCCCATGATGTCCAGATAACCATGTGAAAGGAGATTTGGGTGGGATGCAACACCCTTATTTAGGTCACAGCCCTGATCTAAGAGTTTTCCTAGGATTTGGCTGGCATCTTTTTCTCTCTTACAAGAAAATAAAAAAGAGAAAGGGCCTTGGCTATTCCAAGAGCTGGGAGCAGAGTGCATCCCTGAGATCCATGCTCCCTGTGTTAATCTTTTAGACCCGGGGGAAGACTGGTGCCAAGGTATATGACAATCTCCAAGGAAAGTCATACGTACAGCAAGTTAAAGGAAACAAGGACTTTTCCTCAGAGCCAAGAGAAAGAAAACCATTACCTGGAACTGAATTTGAACTTCCAGTCTCCTAAAGACTGAAAGAATACACTTCTATATTAAAGTCATTCACCTGTGGTGTTTCTGTTACAGTAGCACTCGATAACGGAGATACTACAAAACCAGGCAATATTTTATTCTGTTGCACTTTAACTACTATGACTTGGAAGTGATTTGATGGCAAACAACAGCATTTGTATTTTACAGTTCTTACAAACCAGCCAAAATACATTAACTTTTACTTAGGTCTTTGTGAGTCAGTTACGTGCAGACCCTCCAGAGTCTGCAGAGGCAATAAGTCGCATGGGTAGGGACAAGCTGGTGTATTCGAACCATGTGCCTTTGTGCTGGTAGCACAGTTCCTTATCACTAGGCCACCAGAACTCCTTTTAACAATCATGAGGTGGGGGGGGGGGGAAGAGGACTATCTCTTAGCTTAAAGATGTAGCATATATAACTATTTAAAGAAAGTATCCTTGTCAAGTGATGTGCCAATCGTGTAACGGGTACCCACGGTGGACAGTGTTAGCTGGAGCTTCCCGACTAAATCAAGCCTGGAAGCAGGAGCGGCATCCACTTCCAAAATGGCTTGCTTACGGAAACTCTATATGTACGAACAGAGCTCAGGCCGTTCGTTCACAGGGTCGCTATGAGTCGTCTACGACTCGACAGCATCAAACAACAATAACAATGATGATGACCGAGAGAGCTACATTGGCCTAGTAGAAAGGAAGCTATGCTACCAAGCCGAAAGTGGGCGATTTTCCTCTGTGGGCATCGGCCAGGTTCAAATTGTCTTCCTGTCAAACATTCTTCTAGGTGGTATAGCACTGGTCTGTGTGTTGCTGTACAGAGGTAACTCGTGGTTGTTGTGATGCTGAAGACTGTGACAGTGATGTGCCAATCGTGTAACGGGTACCCACGGTGGACAGTGTTGGCTGAAGCTTCCCGACTAAATCAAGCCTGGAAGCAGGAGCAGCATCCACTTCCGAAATGGCCTGCCTCTGGAAAGTCTATATGTACGAACAGAGCTCAGGCCGTTCATTCATAGGGTCGCTATGAGTCGTCTACGACGATGGCATCAAACAACAACAACATTCTTGTCAATCTCACAGAATGTTTTTTTTATTTCTAAGATGTTTGTGTCTATATAAGAGCCCACCCACAACAGCCTTATGACTTGTTAATTATTTCCAGTTGGTAACTTCAGCACAAGGGCTCTATGATGTTCTAATGAGAAACCAAGCGTGATTAAATAAATCAACTATACTGTTACCAGCATTTTCATGTGTTGAATCTGGTTTATTGGGTTCTCCAGAAAATATGAGGATTACATTAAGCTTAGCCAAGTGTTCTATTTTAATGACATTAATTTAAACCTACTGAAATGTATTTGTGAAGTTGGGGAGCTGGACCAAGCTTCAGAGGCAGAAAGAAGCAGAAGTAATTATCTCCAAAATCTCAGGAAAGTCATGTGAATTTTCAGGTACATTATCCAGAAAAATTTTGTCACAGATTTCCAACAGTAAGCTATATCAGACAAAGCACTAATTATAATTATGCTCATTTAAGCCTATTGGGTGCTGACAATGTTATTACTGGTGGCACAAACTGTAGGACACTACACTGCTAACCTAAATACCAGAGCTCTCTGGCAGTGTGAATCCACCACCAACTATAAAAGAGAAAAACGGTTCCACCTATAGCCTCGGGAACCCAATACACAGTAAGCTAGGATTCAGTTTTGACTGGCTGGCAATGAAGAGAAACAGCAGTGGTTAAGGTTTCTAGTAACAAGTGGCAAGGTCTCTAAGAAATCCAGTATCTATGTCACTATGCCAAGGCACTCTTAACTAGGCTTTATTAGTACGCAGTCAATATGAGGCATCACGGTCTGATATTAAAATACTTAATTTGAAAAATATAAAAGAACAAGCTGCTGTCAACACCAACTCCTGGCCGCTCGAAGTGTGTCAGTGTCACAAGGCTTTCAATGACTGACTTTCCAGAAGTCGTCGGGCCTTTCTGCTAAGGCTCGCAAGATGGACTAGAAATGCTAACTTCTGGGTTCACATTGACAGTTTATACCACCTATTAAGAATGATTACTATATATACTATGCTACTAAAATTTCTGTTGTAACTAGAGTGTGTGTCTGTGTATTTAACTTGGAACCGAAGCTATAAAAAGTTTCTTAAGAAATGATACTTGTATATAAGATATGCAGTCAGTCCAGTCATTCTGAATAGATTTTCAAATTTCAATTATAAAATACATTCATCATAAGATTTTGGGAGAACAAAGCCACAGACTTACTGGAGGAGGCACGCTGCAGACAGGGAGGTGCTGTCCACTGAAAACCACAGAGCATCCTGGGACCTGCTGAGCACTGCAAGCAGGGATGTGTTGGCCTGTGCAGAGGGGAATCCCATGTGGTGCCACTGTCGTCACTGTGTAAGAAACAGGGACTGTGCCCTGATGGAGCTAGCAGGAAAACACACAACTCTTAGTTGTTTTAACAACACTATTAAAAATCAACATTTAGGTTTATGTGCTAATGTTTATAAAAGTATTATTTATAACTTAAAAGTAGACACAAATATCCATCAACAGATAAACAAAATATGGTGTATATATACAATGGCATTATTTAGCGATAATGAAATTGTGATACATGCTGTAACACAGAGGAATCGGAAAATACTAAGTCAGACAAACAAAAAAAGAAGTATTTTATGATCCCACTGAGGCATGATAATATCTAGAATAGACAAATTCATAGAAAGTAGATCAGTGGTTATCAATGCAGGGCTGGGGGCAGGGTGTATGTGTGACATGAAGAGTTGTTCCTTAATATATAGTTTCTGCACAGGGTTATGAAGTTTTTGGAAACACTGATGTTCATGGCACAATATGGTGAATGTAATCAATGTCATGGAATTAACTGCACATTAAAAAGAAGTGGCAAATTTTATATCGTGTGTATTTTACCACAACAAAGTAGCTACTACTGAGCCAATTATGAATCAAGGGGGCCCCATGTGTGTCAGAGCGGACTGTGCGCTAACAGGATCTTCAACACCTGTGATCCGTAGAAGCAGATCACCGCGCTTTCCTTCCAAAGTTCCTCTGGATGGAACTGAACTGCCATTTTTTCATTTAGTAGTCAACCCTTACCAGTTTGCATCACCCACAGACTAAAAGAGGGTATGATACCCCCCCAAACTAGAGGTATACGCTTTCCTCAATGACTTACAAAGCCCAGGCTGCAGCAGTTTCAACTAGGAAAGGTGAATTAAAAGGTAATCATCATCTCTCCTGTTCAAGTCTTACTTCCATCCTACCTACGCTGAAGCAAAAGAGGCCAATCCTGGGGAGCATACAGACATATACTAGGCGGCGTATATTTGGCTGTTACCATGTTAAAAAAAAATAAGAGGATATTACTCTTCAGCTTTCTATAGCCATCTTTTCTCTTTCTGTTAAAAGGGAATTAAAGGCTCATTCTTTTTGATACTAGCCAGATGATCCATGTATACTTCATATTCCCATGGACATTCAAGCTGTTTTCACATTTTTGCCAATACTAACACATTAAAAAAAAGCATTGCTGAACACATATCCTTACTTTTATTTTAAAATAGATTACCATAATCACAAATTAGTCATTCATGATCATATGTATTTTAATGTAATACAAGTGCAATATTTCAGTGTCTTTTAATCATAAAAGTTATACAATCATACTTCTCAAATATCTACTGTATCTATTCCTCAAAGTTATTTCGTAGGGTCTCAATAGATGCAATGTCAGAATAGAACTCTTTGGTAAGCTGGTTTTAAGTTGAATAATTTAATGGTTCTGATTCAAATTGAAAAATTATGCTCAAAGGTATTGATCTTAGTTTCTGACTTTACTGGAAATGTACACTGAATATGACGAGTAAGTTAACATCTACAGTTGATAATTTTGCTATTTTTCCAAATTTGAGATACATTATTTCATATATTACAAAAGAAAAACACTTTATAATTTAGAAACGTCTTCTGGAAATATATTGAAAACACTAGTTGAGATTACCTAACACTAGAGAAAAAAAGAAATATGTAACATGTCCAGACACATCTTTCTTTTTGGAGAGCTGTCACTTTTTCCCACACAAAAGGTTTCATTCATCATGAGGGTAGTGATGTAGTTTTTCTTAAAAGAATCTATAAAATAACCAAAAGGCCATTTGCGCTGATCTTTAAGCCAGATCTATAATTACATGACTTGTCTACTTACACAATAAAAAGATGGGCAATCTCCTATTGAGATGAGTCTTAATCAGTCAAAATCAACTCAATGGCAATGACTTGAGTTGTACTCTTGCAAGGAAAATAATGCCAATTTATTTCCTTGCATACTCCCTCATCAAGTTTCATTTTGGGGAGTAAAGTATCCTCAGGATTTAAGCTCCCATCAACTGAGTGCTATAGGCTTGAAATAGATGTGTAAACAATGACAACTTACAATTTTTTTTTTTTTTGGCTGACACTAAGGTTAAGAAACAAAGACATTGGGAGATGTTAAAGTATAAACAGTGTACATTTGGAATTAATAAAACATGGCAGTTTCTGATTTCCTGGGTTAAAAAAAAAAACACCCAAAACACCTTTCTACTAAAGAGCAATGATGACAGTCTGGAGACTAAGGTGTGCCTGATACAAGCCATGGTCTTTGCAATCACTTGCTCTGCATCAGAGAGCTGGACAATGATTAGGGATGATAGAAGAGCTGTAGTGTTGGAGCAGAGTGTAAAATATACCATAGACTGCTAAGAGAACGAACTCATCCTCAAGAGGGTTAAACCAGGCTGCTCCTTGGAGGCAAGGATTCTGAAGCTTTGTCTGACATATTCTGGACATGTTTCAAGGAGGGACCCATCCTTGGGAGGGTGGAGGGACAGTTCAAGAGAGGAAGATCCTCGATGAGATGGATTGATTCAGTGACTGGGATAACGGGGGTAGGATAAGACTGGCACAGCATAGAGCAGGGTTTAGGGCTGCTGTACATAGGGTCATGACTCAACGACACATAACAAAACCAACATGAATTATATACAAAGTATGTGAATATTGATACCACAATTATGTGAATGCTCATGTAACTATAACAGGAAAACCAAAAGAATACTGCTGAAACCTCTGTGAACTTTGTCATGGTCAAAATGACTTCATGATTGTGCCTCAAACTCTCTTGCCAAAAGAACCATTATTCTGAATTGTTACCAAACTAGTCTTTTAATGGTGAAATGTTTTCATAATTGTAAATTTATTTATTTTTTTTGTAATAGGTTAAAGAAATGTAGAATTGTCCTATAATTAAACGGATGGTAAATCTAAAACTCATTGCTGTCAGGTAATACTGATTCACATACATCAGAAAAAGTCTTCCCTGTGTAAAAAAAGTCATCCTACAACTCATATGGTCTTCTATCGTTGTTGTTAAGTACCGTCGAGTCGCAGACAACTCAGCGATCCTATGAAGGAGAGTCCTCAATGCTTGTGTGTCTTTCATCCTCTCTCCAGGTTCATAGGGTTTCTGGAGGCAAACTATTATGGAGGTAGATGCCACTCCTGCTTCCAAGCTTGTTTTAATCGGGGAGCTCCAGCCCACACTGTCCGCCTTGGGTAACCAACCATTATCTCATTTGACACATCAGTGTCACAAGTGTTCAGCCTCACAGCAACCACAAGTTACCACTGTATGGTAAATGGACACATCAGGGCTATACGACCTAGAGGAATGAAAGACAGGCCTGAGGGCGGCAGATTAAAAGTAACCCATCTTTGGCTTGGTAGCACTGCTTTCTGTCCACTCGGCCAACTGCTCTCTATTAGTACTCAAATTTATTGATCAAAATGTACATCAAACCTATTCTTGAGAGGATTTCAAAATTCAGTTGAGATAGACTCAACCGCTGAGTCTGGGTGCTGAGTCTGGTCTGGGCTAGATAAATTCGGACTCAAGGTAATTTTTCTGGTTCTC
Source organism: Elephantulus edwardii (assembly GCF_000299155.1). Classification (NCBI taxonomy): domain Eukaryota; kingdom Metazoa; phylum Chordata; class Mammalia; order Macroscelidea; family Macroscelididae; genus Elephantulus; species Elephantulus edwardii. The sequence goes on from NW_006399802.1 coordinate 1,076,110, forward strand.
ATGGACTTTTAAATTTTTCCTTAACTTCAATGTGAACTTGCACATGAGTAATCGATGTTTCACTGCTAATCCCTATCCTTGTACTGAATGCTTACTGGCTTTTTCTATAGATGTAGTCAATCTGATTTCATCTTCTTGAAAAATGGCATTGGTTTCTGTATTGGGATTGCACTGAATTTACAGACTGCTTTTGTTAGAACTGTCATTTTTACAATATTACTTAAGAACATGGTATAGCCTTCCATTTATCTAGATCTTTTTGTTCCTTGTAGTTGTGTTTTGTTACAAAAATTGGCAGAAGAAAATGATTTTTTCACAAAAGATGATATTCAGACGGTGAACAAACACAGAAAGAAATGCTCAAGATCACTAGCTAGTAGAGATTCAAATAAAAATGACGATGAGCTATCATTTTACCCCAACAGGACACCAACCCACCAATGTTGGTGAGGATGCAGAGACTGGACTACTCAGGCAACAATGGTGGACATCTAAGATAGTACAACTAGTACAGAAAGCAGCATGGCATTTCCTCAAAAAGTTGAAAACAGAAGTAACCTTTGATTCAGCTATTGGAAGACTGAGAATATATCATAAAGAAATTAGAGCTGTGACACAAAAGAGATGTATGCATGTCCATATTACCTGTGGCATTTATTTATACACAACAGCAAAGAGATGGAAACAGAGGAAGTGCCATCAACAGATGAAGGAACAAAGAAACTGGTACTTTTACAATGGAGTATTATGCAGCAATGAAAGACACTGAACTCGTGAAACACTATGTATCATGGATGAGATCAGGACATTATGCTGAGTAAAAGAACTCATTCACAAAAGGACAAACACTATATAAGGCCACAATTATAAAAATAGGAGGGGAAGGAGGAGAGAAGTGCAGTGTGGAAGGGAAAGCAGGAAAAGAATGGATAAATAATGAACACTGTTTGAATTAAGTCAAAAGAAGGTCAATCTGAAATGAATGGACAGTCATAAGTTAAATGTATTACAATTAGCAATCTGGTAGTCATCCTAGTATAGCTGACAGACTAGTACTGTACTCATTAAAGCAAACTATAAAACAAGCAAGCACACAAATATCTTAAAACATGCATGCATGAGAAATAGAAAGCAAACAGGTACAATGTATCCGCCAGCCTAGCAGAAGACTGGAGTACTAAAAGGTCATTACAAAACTGGAGTAACAAAAAGAAGAATGTTTAAGAACTGAACAAAGATTTCCAGCAGGCATCTCTAGAAGACAAAGTACAGTATTATACAACAAAATGCAGACCTGGAGTTAGAAAACCAAGAGAACAGCCCTGACATTTCTTAAGCTAAAAGAACAGAAAATAAAATTGCGGTCTCCAAATCCAATACTTAAAAAGATTCTATGGGAAGCCCCTCAGCAAGATGGACAGAAACTGTGGCTACTGCAATGAGATCAAGTATATCAGGGATGTTAAGGATGGTGCAGGACAGGACATGATTCAGCTCTGTTGTTCACAGGGTTGCTATGAGTTGTACTCAACTCGATGACACTAAAATACAACAAACTTTAAACAGTACAACTTTCTATGCACTATGGCACCAGAGTCCTAAAGCATCATAGATGAAGTTACCTGTTCTTAAAGAGTATACAAACAAAATCATACACAGTATGTATGTATTCTTTAGTGTCTGGTTTAACAGGAATTTACTGTTTTGGAATTAAATGATATTTTCCCATGTAGCAACAGTAGCTTGTTCTTTTGTTTCAAGTAGTAGTCCATTATTTTAATATATCACAATCTGTTGATCTGTTTCTCAGTGGATAAGCACCTGTGAATTCAAATTTTTGGCCACTAAGTTGCTACGAACAATCATGAGGGGGAGGAAACAAATGTACCCATTTTTCTTGTGTAAAATGACACTGCTAGAACAAATGGTTATTAGATATATTATGATAAAATGTCCAACAGATTTCTAAAGTGAATGAATCATTTCATACTACCAGAAATAGAATTAAAACTGCTGGTCTTTTACATTGTATCCTCTGTGGTGGACATATTCTCATGGTGATTTTAATGCAGATTTTCCAGATAACAAATGATTTATTTTTATGAGTGTAAAGTGCCTATTTAAACTTTTTCCCATTTAAAATATATATATTTTTTGAGTACTTTTATATTCTGTATCTTAGTACTTAGATATAGGATTGCAAATACTTTCTTCCAGACTGTTGTATGTTTTTTAATTTTTTAAATAGAGCTTTTGCATAAATAGAAAAACTGAAATCCAGTGTTGTCAGTGTTTATTAATGCTTTATGCATGCTTATCTTAAGAAGACAGCTTCTCTTGTTAATAACTTTCACATGTGGATTTAGGATTCAACTTCAATTTTGTATTTGCATATAATACAAAGCAGCAAAAAAGTTAAAATCTACTGAAATAAATACCCAGCTCTTCCTATAGCCATTTATTAAGTAGTATTTTCCCCACCACACCAGTCCTGAGAATTGCTTTGGAAGCAAATTAAGTGATCAGTGTTAGTTCGTGTCTGTTTTGTACAATGAATGAATAAATGGCCTTTATATTAATTAATCAATAATTTTATCCATTTAGTTACTTTTAAAATATCTTATTTAAGAGAGCCCCTCTCTATGGACATAATAAAGCGATTCTATATTACTTTCTTTAAAGTCCTGTTATTCAGTCCTCAGCTTACATTTTTCACCAAAAATGGACTTAGGTGAATGGCATAAGGGAAAGGACCCAGTTTCATATGGATATCCAAGTGTACCAGCAACAATTATTAGAGTTTCCCCTTTCTATACATATCTGCAGAGTCCTCTTTATTTCAAATGTTGTAAATATTGGTTTCTGGGGTTTTGTGGTCTATTTCTAAACCCTCTTGACTGACTAGCAGAAGTGATGTCATTACTGTAAGCTTTTCAGGATCATAACAAGTGGAAAACCAGTGCTGCCCAGATTGTTCAGGATTATGTTCTTGTTATCACTAGGTGCTAAGGAATCCATCCCAATTCACAGTAGTGCTATATACATGGGAACAAAGCACTGCCTGGCCCTGTGCCAACCTCATAAATCAATTCATTGTTCTAACTACCATGCCAATCCATCTCCTTGAAGGGCTTCCTCTTCAGACCAATCACTCTACTGTATCAAGCAAGACATGACGACCTTATCCAAGGTTGGAGCCTTCCCAATAATCCTCAATCATCAGAAGCATTCACGGTGCAGTTTCCTCAAGACAGACTTGCTTGTATTTATTTGCATACTATAGCAGTGCATAGCATATTCAATATTCATAGACAACATAATTCAAAGGCAGAAATTCTTCTTCAGCCTTCCTTACTCATTGTTAAGTTTTCATATATATAGATGAGGTGTACCTTACTTTGGGCATGGCACCAAGAGAGACTATTCCTTGGAGTTGGACATTATGCTTGGTAAAGTGGAGGGAAGGGGAGAAAAGGAAGCCCCTCAACCAGGTGGACTGACACAGTGACTTCAGCAATGGGTTCAAATGTGTCAGAGATTGTGAAGCTGACACAGGAAATGACAGGGTTGAGATCTGTTGTTCACAGTGTCACTATCAGTTGTACTCGACTTAACAGCACTTAACAACAATTCTTGAGATGGTATCTAAATTTAGGTGGAATATACTCAGGGTTGTAGTTTGGTAATTATGGTCTTGTTTTAGGGTGGGTTTTTTTTTTCAGCTTGAATTTGAACTTGCACTTGAGTAATTAATGCTCTGCTGTTGTTGGAAGAGGGATCAAAGTGTTGCTACGGGAGCAGAGTGATCAAGTAAGGAGGGAGTCAAGTATGCTCTGAAAAATCAGAGACCCAAAGCCACGTGCTCTGCCTCTCCTGCCTGTATCCCACCAGTAACTTAGAATTATCCAGTATTCCACAAGAATATGGGTTTGAGGCATTTAAAACTATTATACCAAACCAATACTGTTGAGTTAATTCTAATTCACAGTGACCCTTCATCAAGTTCCAGGGGCTATAAATCTTTACAGGAGACTGAAAGATTTGACTAACAACTTGCAGTTAGCAGCCCAACATGTAAGACACCATACCACTAATGAGTCTTTAAAAAAATTATTGTTGTTGTTATATGCCACCAGAGGATACTTTCCCTTTAAAAACAAAAGAACCCTTTCCCCAATTATGGAACCACAGAAACACATGGATCAGACATTGCACAAATAAATGTTATACAATGCATTCCTACAAAAGAGATTAAACAAACAAGCAAAAGATGCTAGAAAGGGAGCTCTGTTGGCCTAGTGGCAAAAAACTGCACTGCAATCCCAAAGCATGCTGTCTGAATCCACCAGACGCTCTGCTGGAAGAAGGGGAATCTCCTCCTGTGCCAGTCTGATCCGATAAGACGGCAAACAACAACAAAAGAAAGATGCTAGACAGGCATAAAATAGGTACCAAGACACCTAGCAATCTCCAAGGAAGCAGGAAGCAGAAGTTGAAGCATCAAGAGCCTTCACTCTAGAGTTGACAGAAATTTTGAACCTCTCACTTTGGATTTTTGGTTTCCAAAACTTTGGGGAAATAAATTTGTTTTATAAAGGAACCCATCTGTGGTATAAGGCAGTTATATTTTACAACTGAATATGTATGCATATTTGTCTTTATGATTTGTCATCTTCCCTGTGTTTCTTTCTACTTTAAGCAAGGCCACAAGATGTAGCATCTTTCACAGGTTTATCAAAGGACCCCAGTCTGGCTTTCTTTGGTACTTAAAGGTATCTACTTTTTTCAATTTTTTATACAGTATTATTCTTTACGTTATTACCAGTTCATTTATTTTCAACTTCTGACATAATGTTCCTATTTGCCCATGGCTGAGATGGAAATGACTCACCGTTGACTGTCCAGTGGGTTTTCAGGGGCTGTAAATCACCTGCAAGCTGACTGTCTTTCCTGTGGAGCCACTGCCCAAGTTTGTGTTAGCAATGCAACTCCCTATACACTAGGAAGACTATTTAGGTATATGTGCTTGGCTGAGAAGCCTATAGGGCACAAAGCTACCATCTGTGGGATTATGACTGAACACCTTTAAATCAGAATCCTGCCTAGGAGGCATGAAATGGCAATGTCTTGCAACCTCAGTTGGCTGGCTGCCTACATGACAGTGGGCCTGGCAACGTCCTGGCCTCCTGCCGGGACTGGGTCGGCTCTCAACACAAAGGTTTATTAAAAAAATTTTTTCACTTGTATTTACAACTTTATGAGACTATGATCATATAAAGCAAATCCGAAAATGGATTTAACCAACACAAGACCAAAGAAACTCTATCAGCTTAGACTGAAGGAACCAGAGAAAGGAATGGATGCTGTGTGTCTTTTGGACGCAAGGGGCTGCATGTGTTGTCCTCTGAGAAGAGCACAGCCATCCTGGAGCAGCTCAGAAATGAGCAGAACTAGTGGAAGCAGCACAGGAAGCTGAGCATGGCAAGCATTATGTACTTTTAAAAAAACCCTCAACACCAACAATCCTCCCACCCCCATCTGACAGAAGAATAACATCTAGCAGTGAATACAATGAAAGAAATCTCTTTAAAGAGAAAAGTGAACTGGGCGAGGGCAGGGAGGAAAATGCAACAAATGAATGAATGGAAATCTAAGTTTTCTGTAAACTTTCTTTAAAATATCAAATATACATATATAAAATAAACTACATCTAAAAATAAATAAATGAAGAAATCTGCCACACTCCTCTTTCCCCCACTGGTCCCCTCAAGTTTCAATAAACTACTACTTGCTTTTAGCATATGATTTTACAAGGCATTTTGTTACTATACCTGATCATGTATGTCAACCATTACTGCATTCTGCTGTGGTGGATGAGCAGCAGGGTGTAACAAACGGGGGGATACATTCGGAGGGTGGAAGGCTCGAGGTTCCTCTATTGCTTGCTGTTGTGCATATGGGAGATGGTGATAGTTTTCATCTTGACTAATGGAATTATGTCGAGACAGTCGATCCCTTCTTCCTCTCTGGCGCCTGACAGGAGGACTGCAATATAAGAAATATCAAACAGAAGGTTAATACAATGTTTACTGTTGTGACCTTCCAGGACTGTATCTCTTTGCTACCCACATTTGCTAATGTAAGCTTCAGTATTAAATGACTGCTAAGGTCCACCATCAGTTCTAAAAATTTAAGGCATATGTTTGAAAAAACCCAAAAGAATCCCCTGGTATTCAGCTGAAAAACAAAAACAAAAACAAAAACAAAACAAACAAACAAAAAAAAACCCAAACAAAAAAAACCAGTTAACTATCCAATGTCACTGTTATTTTGGGATAGAGGACTTTGAATCAGGTTAAATCACCTTTTTATATGGGGGGGGGGGGGGGGCTACACCCAAAACCAAAACCCTGCAAGTAACAGAAGCTTTATATAGTTCAATCTATTATTTTATTCCCTTCTCCACTTCATAAACAACATGCTTCCAGAAACTCTATGAACTTTGATAAATGTTGATAGTTGTAGAAGGGCTTCAGGCCTTTTGTTTATGGTCGTGCTCAACTTCAAGGCAATCAACAACAACAATTTCATAATAGAAAACATTTTAACCTGCAGACCTTGTTGATATTCATTATACCTAATGGACTCTTGACACAGCCTTGCTTGCTGAAACGGAAGATGACCTGAAGCACATGCTGCAAAAGGTTAAGGACTGTAGTCTTCAATATAGATTGAAGCTTAACAATCAACACTCTTTTAACACTAGCAGTCAGGAAATCAAAAGACAAATTGCATTGGGAAAATCTGCTGTCATGGACCTCTCCAGAGTGCTGAAGAGCAACAATGACAGTCTAGATACAAAGGTGTGCCTAATCCAGGCCATGGTCTTCTCAATTACTTGTTATGCTTCAGAGAGTTGGACAATGACTAAGGATGAGAGAAGAATAATAAATGCCTATGAGCTGGGGTGCTGGAGAAGAGTCTTGAACATACCATGGACTGCCAAGAAAACAAAGTTTTGTCTTGGAGAGAGTGAAACCAAGTCTCTTGTTGGAGGCTAGGATTTTGAAGGTCTACCTCACTTACTATGGGCACGTGGCCTGGAGGGATTTGTCCTTGGAGAAGGATATCATACTCGGAAGTTTGGATGGCAGCACAGGACAGGAAGACCCCGAATGAGATGGACTGATAGTGACTGGGTCAATGGGGACTGGTGTGTCAGAATTAGTGAAACTGGCTCAGGACAGGACAGGGTTCAGAGCTGCTGTACATAGGGTCCCTATGCCATCTCAGGCGACTCAACCAACAACATTCTATGACAGGTTTGGAAGCAGGAATAACATGTCTCCAGAAACTCTATGAACTTTGGCAAGTGTCGATAGTTGTAGAGGGGCTTTAGGCCTTTTGTTCACAGGGTTGCTATGAGCTGTGCTCGACATGAAGGCAATCAACAAGAGTCAAAACATAAGACATAGTTTCCAGATATCCAAAATTGCACTTTAGAATGAGAATAGAAAATAACACAAAATAATGAGAAAACATGTCAAATAACTTTTTTACAACTATAAATATTGGAAGAAATGAGTAAATGTTCAGAATGGAAATGAGTAAGAGATGGAGCAAACATACATGGTCTAAGAATCTAGAATTTTCCACTTGAATCTGCTTACTAAACCAAACCACTTGTACAAAAATTGAGAATGACCTTGTTTCTTTTCTAATTTTGTACACTTCCCAATTTATCTCAACTGGCTTTTCAAAAGTTCATTGCATTAGCAGTTTTGAAGAGTAACAATCAAAGAAAGCTAACACAGGGAGCTGTGCTGCTGAAGCTCCTAAGGACAAAGACTATTAATCTCCCCTCATGCGATTTACAGCCTTGAATTGAAAACCTGCTGGAGCGCCAGCTGTGAGTTGGTTCCAACTCATAGCGACCCAATCTGCCTCACAAAGCTGCCAAGGTAGCAATCTTTGTGCCAGAGCTTTCTCCCTGAAGAATGGTTGGTGGGTTCAAATGATCAACTTTTTGGTTCATATCTAAGTTCTTTAACCATGGTAGCACCAGGGCTCCTCTAGAAATATTAAGCCCACACTGTTGAGCTGATTCCAACTCACAGCAAACCTTCATGTGGGTTTCTGAGGCTGTAGATACTGATAGAAGGAGACTGCTCATGTTTCTCCTGGAAAGCAGCAGGTGCATTAAAATCATCAACGTTTCAGTTAGTAAAATGACATTATATGCTGTGCTAATACTCCACACTGGGCAAAGGTGGATGAATGTCCCATTTCCAAAAATAGTGGCACACAACCACCTCAACAATTTATCACTGCCAAGCCACCTCTCTTCACTTTTCTGACTCTCTACCTCTAAACCTGTTTATTCTAATTCCTTGCTCTCTAATTTGTAGAACAACAATTTTTTGTCAGATTAGTATCTCAATAGTACTCCCCTTCTTCAGTTCTTAATCCATTAATTGCTTCCTGTATCTTTATCTTTTTCACACTTTCCCTTCAAACTCTACATACTTTATTTAATGAAATTTTTACTGGTGGGGGGGAAGCTACCCATCTTAGGTTTTTTTTTAAAAAAAAATTCCTTTTGAGATCATTTTATTGTAAGAGCGTCTACTTACCTTTAAGTAGCCTCTCTTCATATTATTATCTTCCATACCCATAGAGCATTTTCATATTTAAGAAATAATCCTTGATTATTATTAACTACAGACTCTCTTTTGATTTCACCTGTCTTCTCTTAAAGACTGCAATTCAAGATCCTATACTGAATCTAGCTGTCATGTCTCCTTATCTTCTCAATAACCTGGATGAAATGGTATCTGCCAGGACCCAACTAACTATTCTTCTCTTTGTAATAATGTTTGGGGGGGGGGACGACACGTGGAAACTTTGTGAACATCCTCCTCTTTTTAACATCTCTCCACTAATTTTAATATCCACGAGTGGAAGCAGCAATCACTACAGTGATGTTCTAACAGTGATTTCTATTTCACTCACTTGTCTCACATTGTTTTGTTATGTGCCGTTGTTCTGTGGCCCATAGTAACCGTGTACAGTAGCTCTTAAGCCTGCCTTATCCTGAGCCAGTCTCACAGATTCCCAACTCATCTAACCCCACTTCCCCAGTTACTCTATCAATCCATTTCACCTGGGATCTTCCTCTTTTGCAACATCCTTCCACCACTCTGAGCATGATGTCCTTCTCCAAGGACCGAGCTCTAGCCACATGCCCAAAGTATTTGAGATGGAGCTTCAAAATCCTAGCCTCCAAGGAGAAACTTGTCTTAACCCTCTCTAAGACAGACCTATTTGTTTTCTTGGTGGTCCATGGTATGATCACAACTCTTCTCCAGCATCACAACTCAAAGGCATCGATTCTTCTTCTGTGATCCTTAGTCATTGTGCAGCTCTCTGATGCACAGCAAATAATTGTGAAGACTATGGCCTGGATCAGGTGCACCTTAGTCTCTAGATTGACATTGTTCCTTTTCAGTACCTTGGAAAGATACCTAACAGATTTTTCCCAATGCAATTTCTCTTTTGATTTCCTGACTGTTGGTATTAAGAGTGTTGACTGTGGAGCCGAGCAAGCGGTAATTGTTAACAAACCCAATCTCTTCTCCATCTATTGTGGTGCTGCCAATTGGCCCAGTGGTGAGAATCTTTGTTTTCTTGATGTTGAGCTTCAATCCATATTGAAGATTACAGTCCTTGACCTTCTGCAGCAAGTTTCAGAATGCAAGGCTGTGTCATCTGCATACTGTTGGTTATTGATGAGTCTACCTCCAATCCTGACACCACATTCGTCCTCATAAAGCCCAGATTTTCTCACATTAGTAAATGGAAATTTTTCTGCAGAGAACAGCTGTAACTCCTTCCATTTATTTCTTTAGTTTTTTATTTGTAATCAGTAAAACCATAAGAAAGAAGATATACTGTGGATTATAATCCACAATAGGTTTTTTATTTTCTGGTTTAAATTATTCCAACGTTGGTGCTTTCTAGTTTGGGTTCTTTACCACTTCTTTTTGACCACGTTTAAATTTTTTTTTTTCTTTTTGAACACTTTTAAAGTAAGTAGCACTGTGATATGTGCTCTATGCCCTCCTTGTTTTATCATCTGCTCCAACCCAGGAATCAGGCTGTTCTCCAAAGACTCCCAGTTCCTTTAACTGTAGAATGGTATTCAGAAATAAAGATCTGGGTGCTAGGTGTGTTCACTGTATTAGGGTGTCAATGCTTCTAGACTCTCTATACAGTAAGGAAATATACTGATGTATATTAATGTTTATATACCTATCCACATTTCCTTCACTGAAAACACAATGCAAGCAGAATCAAAACCAAATCACATTTAAATTATAATAGAAACAGAAACTATACTGCTTAAGAATATACTCATAAGGGAGTTCTGGTGGCCTAGTAGTAAGAAGCTGCACGGCAACACCAGAGGTGTGTGGCTCGAATCCACCAGATGCTCTGCTGGAGAAGGAGGGGCAATCTCCTCCTGAACCAGTCAGATCCAATTTGATGGTACACATACACAAAACAATAAAATAAAAAAAAATTAATACTTATAACAGATTTTACCATAAAACAACAAAGAAGGTCTGTGTATCAAGTGTTTAGACTACAAACGCCAACTAAAAAAACCTATCTCACCATACTGTCATTAAGTGCTAGATATTTTACTTAAATGTAAAATAATTTTAAAAATTGGGTAATAAGGTAAAGGGTAATGTAAAGTCTTAGTGTCTCAATAAATTATAGTTCAGAAACAGGCTTATGTGCCTTGCTCCAAATACCAAAATGATTTATTCAAAATGGTTGACTCTGGAGAACATTATGCTGAGTGAAATATCCCAGTCACAAAAGGACAAATATTACATGATGCCACTGTTGTAGAATGGGACTGTCCTTGGGGTTGGGGAGAGACTGAGTAAGATGGGTTCAATAATGTATACTGCACTGAAACAGAGGAGGGAGAGAACCGTCTAAAAGAGAGATGTAACTGGGTATTTCTGTCATCACAGGAGACTAGAGCGAGGGCTGCATGGTGGAGGGGACCTAGGGGAGTGTTTGTAAAACAATGAAAGAATCTTTTCTTTTACTTTTCCATAAAAACAAACAAACAACAACAAAAAAAATACCAAAATGACATTTCTAAGATGTTCTGGTAAGCAGAGTTTATTACATATTGCACCACTAATCAAAAGGTTAGCAGTTTGAATCTAGCTGTTCCCATGGAAAACAGAAATAAGTAATTTTCCCCTGTAAAAATTCAGTCTTGGAAACATAATGAAGGATCACCACTGAGTTAGAAATGACTGGCAGTGTAATTCTACCAAAATTTCAGTATCTAATACCTCAGACATGTAAACAACTGTACCAGGGATGCACTGTTTCCCTGCAGTAAGACATGTCTGATCTCAGCTAATAATTAAAAGGTAGAAAGTGCAGTAAAAAAGGTATTGCTCATATAAATTCATACCTAAAGATCTGTTTTTCATGAAACCCAATTAAGTTCTCAGTTGCCATAGGAAGATTCCTTCTAAATTCCTTAAAAGTTGTAGGAAAGCAGTATGAAGAGGTAAAACTAATTTCTAGAATCTCATATTGCCTTGAGTTGGGTACTACAGAACATATTTCCCAGTAATAAGGATTACAGACCAGCTTAAAAAAACCAAAGCAAACATCTTAAACCATAACATACAAACAGTCCCCATGTTACAACATGAGAACAAGGGCAACTTCTGCAAATCTACCCGTACTCTTAAACTGAACTACACTCTACACTCTACATACCAATCACCTTCATTTGCTCCAAGTTTTAAAAATCACTGAAAAGGCATCAAGAAGCCTCTTCCTGCACTTAAAAAAAAAAAAAATCCAAAAAACCTACTTCCAAAGAGTTGAATCCAATGCACAGTGACCGTGAAGAACACAACTGCCCCATGTTTCCAAAGCTGTAACATTTACAGAAGAGATGGCTTCATCTTTCTTCCACAGAGTAGTCAATGGGTTCAAAGGCTGATTTTTTTTTTGCTTTAGAATGTTTTAACCATTGTACCACCAGAGTTGCCTTCCCGCACTACTTCTGTGTGCTGTCAAGTAGGATCTGACTCACAGCTGACCCTCCAGTGGGTTATCAGAGGCAGTAAAATCACAAAAGAGACTGCCCATTTTTCTACTGAGGAGCAGCTGGTGGATCTGAACCACATCCCTTTGGACTGGCAGGCAGCACAGCTCCTTACACTAAGACACCAGAGCTCCCTTCTTGCTAGGCTAAAAACCAAATGCACCTATTTCAACTTACCTAGAAATAAGACTTAATGACTAAAGACACAAGAACAGATCTAGTTTGTAAACCGGAGACTGCCTGTGGCTAAATTCCTCTAAAATGGCAGAGATGAATGGATTTTAGGTAAATCACTTTAGCCTCTTCCAATTTTTCCACCTGTTTTTTATAAGCTAAATGAACCTTTATAACCTAGTGCAAGATCCTAAACAGTTTGTAATGTTCTTCTTGCCAGCATTTATGGTTTCTTCTGCTAAAATACCCAAGTAAATAATAAAACAATTCCAAATCTACCAAGGGAAGGAATTTCAGTTGTAATCAACAAACCAACCTTCTTCTGTTGCGTGCAGGTGTGTTGCATCTTTCCCCTGAGAAGTGATGTTGGCTTGGTCGAACCGAAGGGGGCTGCCTATTTGATGTCATCTCCCATGGTCGCATTGGTGGAGAGGGAGCTGGTGACGCTGATGTGTAATCAAAGACGGGATGAGAGAGGCGCTGTCTCTTGGGACTCGGGCTATCGTCACTCTGTCAATGCAACAAAACCAAACAAACGAGTAAGAATTTCACATTTCTGAGTATGGATAGAGTTTTAGATATGTATCAACCCTGAAACATAAAAGAGGAAAACAAAATGTGTTATGTTAGCAACCCAATTTAAACAGCTTCTAAAAAAATGCTAGAATGGAGTTGACAGTAAATAATATCAAATGAAAAAGGAAGTTTGTTTAAAAATTACCACAAAATTAATCAAATAACACATGCAGATATAGAAAACAATAATAAGCCTTTGTTTAGTACTCAGCATTTCAATCTACCTGAGAAATTTCATGGCATACACCCACCAGTTTAGTGAGGCAGCAATCTAGCTCAGGAAGTGATAAAAATCACATTTTATACCTTACTACTCTCCTACGAGTGTATCTCTCTCTGGTGCTTAGGCTATTTATTTTCCTTAATGAAGACTACATGAATACAAAACATTAAAAACCACAAATATTTAAATTACCTAGATCTTCAGTTTTTCATGAGGATGTAACAAATAGTACTTTGTGAATCCTTACACTCTTAGAAGAATTGCAGGTAACTCAAAACTTGGATCTGTTTGTCATGAGGCATATGCGTACATGTTCAAGGATTGTACCACTGCTTACTAGCTATATAATGGATACACAATGCGTAACTGCAATCCACAACAATAGGAAACGAAAAAGGAGACTTGCAGACAAAACTATTAAACAAGTGCAAGTTCTTCAAAAGGTTCAATTAAACAACCTTTTGCAAACTTAAAAGACACAAGAACTTGAATAATAAATGAAAGATGTGACATCACAAGTGAACTAGCTGAAATTAAATCAGTAATGGATTATTATGAAAAGCTATACACCAATAAATCTGAAAGCCTAGAGGAAACAGAAAAATTCCTAGAAACCCAAACCTTACCCAGAGGCTGACACTGACAGATGAAGAACACTTGAATTGACCCATGGAACAAAAAAAAGAAACTGAGGTTATAAAAAGATTCCCTACCGGGGGCCAGGGAGGAGGGCTGGGCAGGGAGAAAAGTGCAACAATGAATGAATGGAAATCCAAAATCTCTGTAAATGCTCATTAAAATTATTTTTAAAAAAAATTT
>NW_006399802.1:1090155-1094105 GCF_000299155.1 Elephantulus edwardii
CCAATTAATGTAAAATGTTTAAAAAAATTGAAAAAAAAGATTCCCTACCAAAACCAGGCAAATACATTACCCAAAAAAGAAAACTACAGACCGTTATCTCTCATAAACACAGATGCAAAAGTCCTTAACAAAAGCCTGGCCAAGGGGGAAGGATCACTGGCAAGATGCTGAGGCGAGGCTTACATCCCCAGCGCCCACCCGGTCGGCCCGGCCCAGCCATGATCAAGGCGATCCTCATTTTCAACAACCACGGGAAGCCGCAGCTCTCCAAGTTCTACCAGCCTTACAGTGAAGATACACAACAACAAATCCATCAGGGAAACATTCCATTTGGTATCGAAAAGAGATGAAAATGTTTGTAATTTCCTAGAAGGAGGATTGTTAACAGGAGGATCTGACAACAAACTGATTTATGGACATTATGCAACATTATATTTTGTCTTCTGTGTGGATTCTTCAGAAAGTGAACTTGGCATTTTAGATCTAATTCAAGTATTTGTGGAAATGTTAGACAAGTTCTGAAAATGTCTGTGAACTAGATTTAATTTTCCATGTAGACATCACAATATTCTTGCAGAAATGGTGATGGGGGGAATGGTATTAGAGACCAATATGAATGAGATCGTTACACAAACTGATGCATAAAATAAACTGGAGAAATCCGAGGCTGGCTTAGCAGGAGCTCCAGCCCATGCTGTATCAGCTGTAAAGAATATGAATCTTCCTGAGATCCCAAGAAATATTAACATTGGTGACATCAGTATAAAAGTGCCAAGCCTGCCCTCTTTTAAATAAAAAATGTAAAAGGCTACTCCCAGGTAAAATCCAGGGGGGGGAAATCATCCAAGTTTACCAGGCAGTTGTTTACCAAAAATAGAGGAGGAGAGTTTTAACTTTTGCTCTTGGACTTAAGTCAAGGTACTGTATAGAAATTGTGTAAAATCAGTATGTGAAGATCAATGTTGCTTTTCTTGCTCAGTGATTTTAAAGAAACTGAATAGTTTCCATGTGATTTTTTTTTCTTCTTTTCTAAACTGCATTCCTATGCCCACCTAAGGCATGCCTCTTTTTTTTTTTTTATGGGTGTACCGTCAAATTGGATCTGACTGGTACAGGAGGCGACTGTTCCTCCTACTTCAGCAGAGCATCTGGTGGATTCGAACCGTGCACTTCTGGGATTGCAGTACAGTTTCCTGCCACTAAGCCACCAGAGCTCCCCAGGCATGCCTCTTATATACTGGCTACTACAGTATTTTGAAAGTGTTTGAGATATTTCTTTAATTATGTACAACTCCAAATGTTGATGTTTTGTATGGATCACAAGTATAGCATTCCTTAATTCTTTCTGCTATTTGTCATAACTGTTATTTTAAAATCCAAGTATGTATTGCATGAAAACATTCTGACCTTTTTCTCTTAGTTTAAATAAACTCCAAGGTAACTGGACTTATGAAGCACTTATCTGTTTGCCTGGTATCTACTTTAGCAATAATTTTTTTTTATGTCCTTCTGACTCAACAAAATAAATAAAAGTATATTTTATCACTTTAAAAAAAAGCCTAGCCAATAGAATCCAACAGTGTATTAAAAAAAACAATTCATCATATCGAAATAGAATTCATAAAAGGTATGCAAGGATGGTTCAACATAAGAAACAATCAACATAATTTACCACATTAACAGAGTAAAGAACAAGAACCCCATGATCCTATAAATTAATACAGAAAAAGGCCTTGGAAAAAATCCAACCCTCTTGCCTGATTAAAACACTCAACAGGAAGAGAAGGGAACTTCCTCAACATAGTTAAAAGTGTATGCACAAAATCAAGAGTCAACATCATTCTAAATGGATAAACAGTCAACTAAAGGCTTTCTCCTCGCAAATAAGGACCAGGCAAGGATTCCCACTATCATTCCTATTCCTAATTGTATTGGAAATACTTGCTAAGGCTATAAGACTAGAAGAAATAGGCATCCAAATTGGCAAAGAGATGTTAAAACTGTCACTATACACAGATGATATGATAGTGTACACAAAATTCTGTAAAGACTCAACAACAACCCACCCAGTTAGGTCTAGTAGACCAATTTAGTAGAGTGGCAGGATATGAGATCAATATACAAGAATCAGTGAAATTTCTCTACAGCAACAAAGAAAGCACAGAAAAGGAAACCAAGAAAGCAATATCATTTATAATAGCCAATCACAGGATGAAATACTTGGGACTAATGGATCTCTGGTGGCTCAATGGTAGAAAGTTGCACTATCAATTCAAACGTATACAGTTTGAATCCAACAGCTGCTCTGAAGATGGGCAATCTGCTCCCATATGATTTACTGCCCCTGAAAACCCACAAGAGGGTCAGCTATGGGTCAGTTCTGACTTGATGGTACTCAACAACAGACACACGAGACCTTTATAAGGAAAGCTTCACAATACTATTACTACCTATCAGACATCTAAAAAATTGGAAAAATATTCCCAGTTTATGGATACGAAGACTCAACATTGTGAAAATTATAATCCTACAAAAAGCAATCTACATGTTCAAAGCAATTCCAATACAGATAAGTAACTCATTCTTCAGACAGAAAAGGCAATTAGCAGTTTTATTTGGAAAGGAAAGAGACCTCAAATAAGCAAAAGAATAATCTAGCAACATGCCTGAAGTTATTTGAGATGAAACTTCATCATCTTTGCCTCCAAGAAACACTCTGGCTGCACTTACTACAAGACTGCTTAAGAGCATTATTTAAAAAAAGAATAACTGAGCAAGATGTGTATAAATGGGGAAAGGCAGAAGGGGGCAGAAAAAGGGGAAGGAAGAAAATCTCTAATAAAGCAGAAGTTAGTGGATATATGAGAGTAAAGGAATAGGAAAGATACAATGAAACCTGAAAAGACTGGGTGAAAACAGGATGGTGCAGGACTGGACAGCATTTCTTTATACTGAGCGTGGGACTGCCAAGAATCAGGGGCTGGCTCAACAGCGGCTAACAGCAAGTAAGGGACATGAAGATTTCGTGACTGGTCAGTAAGAGTCATGGATTCAAGGGGTACAGGAATGCAAATACTAAAGGAAAAAGGATAATAATGATGAGAACTCAGAAGATGTGTGATTAAACTGAGAGATAGACTGGAGGTTTGATTTATATTTAATCAGTAAACTAACATGAAGGACAGAAGGCGATGCTATCAAGCCGAAGGTGGATGACTTTTTTAATCTGTGGCCCTCGGGCCTGTCTTTCATTGTTTTTGTTCAGACATTCCTCTAGGTCATATAGCCCTGGTGTACAAGTTGCCGTACCACAGTCACTTTGTGGTTGCTGTGAGGCTGAACACTGTGACACTGATGTGTGTCAAAAGTGTTAATGGCTGGTTACCCAATGCGGACAGAGAGTGGGGTGGAGCTCCCCGATTAAAACAAGCTTGGAAGGAAGATTGGCATCTACTTCTGTAATAACTTGCCTCCGGAAACCCTATGTGCCTGGAGAGAGGATGAGAGACACCTGCAACTCGACGGCACTTAACAACAAACTAGCATGAGTTGTCCAGAATCTAGATGATTCCCAGAAAAGAATAAAACCTGGATTGAGAATCATAGATAAAACAAGAAAGTCAGGGGGTTCTGAGTAAAAGGACCCAAATAAAATATCACAAATGTTTATTATACAGAGGGCCATCTAAGATACAACTACCCTGCAACAATTAATGGAAATCTAAGTTCTCTATAATCTTTCAGTAAAATATAAATTTAAAAAAGATACAACTAGGGAAAAAAAAAGATACAAGTACTCTATTGATAGAAATCTTGAGGTCTGCAGAGTCCTCATCTGGGGCAAAAAAGAAAAACCTAGTTTAATCCTCTCCAAGATGAATCTGTTTGTTTTCCTGGCAGTCCATGGTACATTCAGTACCCTTCTCCAGCACCACAGCTCAAAAGCATCC
>NW_006399802.1:1095455-1095910 GCF_000299155.1 Elephantulus edwardii
TGCGAGGAGCTAGAGTCAGAAAATCAAAAGGGCCGAACTCGCTCAGCATTTCTTAAGCTCAAGGAACTAAAGAACAGATTCAAACCTAGAGTTGCGGCCAGAGACGGAGTCTCGCCAGTCCCGCCGCCAGAGACGGAGTCCCGCCGCCAGATGGGCCGGGAAGAGACCCAGGAAGAGCAATCGTCAGTCATCCACCGCGGAGCCCCAGAGGAGCGAAGACCACCCGCCACTGTGCAACTGCCCTGCAGCCCGCACCTGTGACCCCGAACACACAGGGCGCTGCTGCATAAACAACCAGCAGCGTCCAAGCCCCGGCCCCACCTCTTGGTAGTAGTGTCCAAGGCCTGCGCTCCTTACCCCCCTACCCCCTTGCTTCCACTCACCTCAGCCCCCACCACAGCCCTGTGACCTCAGTGCACCACCGCGGATCCAGCCATCACCTGGAGCTATCAACC
>NW_006399802.1:1100550-1106423 GCF_000299155.1 Elephantulus edwardii
CAGAACATTTAATTATGCTAATGCAAAACCTATACTTGGACCAAGAGGCAGTAGTCAGAACCGAGCAGGGTAACTGCATGGTTCAAAATTGGGAAGGGTGCACGCCAGGGATGCATCCTGTCTCCATACCTTTTCAACATGTATGCAGAGCAGATTATCCAAGAGGCTGGGCTCTATGAGGAGAACTGTCGTATCAGGATTGGTGGAAAATAAAAATAGTCATGAAAAATTCTTACTGGTTTCCAGTTCTTAGAATCAACCAAAAATTGGGCATGGATGACCATTGTAGCTAAGGACAGAAGTACTATAAACTTTGACAAAGTATAAAGACTTCTGTTTTGACAAGAACAAAGACAAAAATGCAAAAATAAGACCAGAAAAAGTTGAAAACTGAAAACCAGAATAAATATGTTTTTATGAGGATTCCATGGGGACCTTATAACGGAAATACCATTGTTGTTGTTAAGTGCCGTCGACTCATAGTGACCTTATGAATTTAAGACCTGAACACCTGTATAAGTTTCATCGTTTCTCCAAGTTCACAGACTTTTCTAGAGGCAAGCTATTTCGGAAGTGGATACCACTCCCGCTTCCAAGCCTGTTTTAATTGGGGAGCTCCACCAAACACTATCCACAATGGGTAACATAAAGCCAAAAACGGCTACACTTCAATAAACTCAAAGTCATTGCCACTGTGTGGGAACTGACTCAATCTAGTTCACTGAGGGCTGACCTTGCGGGGGGGGGGGGGGGGCTGGGGCAGCCCTTTTGAAGGCTGAAATGGCACAGGAGGAAAAGGCTCTCTTTCTTCCTCAAAGCAGCTAGTTACTGGATTTGAAATGCTTAAGTTTGTGGTTAGCAGATCAACATATTATGCACTACACTACTGTTGTTGTTGAGTCAGAATGACTCATAACTAACCTACCCAGTTTTCAGAGACAGTAGATCACAAAAGGAAGAGATGGTCCACCCTTCTCCCACATCTGCAGCTGGTGGATTTTAATCATATTTTGACACAAGGGCTCCTTAAATCTATGCTATTAGGTGCCATTCAGGCAGCTCTGATCTATATGTACAAAAGAATGAAACACTGCCCAACCCTGTGCCATCCACTGTGCTTAATCTCATTGTGGCAGTTACTATGTCAACCAGTATCTTTCACTTAAGTTTTTACTTTTTGCAGACTCTCCACTTTTCCAGGCAAGACATATTATTACAAGGACTGGAAACTTATCACTACACACCCTTAACCTTGTTGCCTCCATCTCCATGAAATTTTTTCTTCATATTATTAGATCCCAAGACATCACCTTCCCCTGATCATGGGCTTCTCCTTCCTTTTCAGGTACCTTTACTAGTTTCTCATCTTTTACATCTTAGTCCAAACTATTCTCTGAACTGACTAACCGGGTTATCTTATCCAATCTAACAACTAACTGCCAAATACGCCTTTCCAGCCTAGATACTTTGCTGATGACCTGACTTACTTATCTACTTGGTATTTTATATGATGTTCAAAATGAAAGTTTCCATCTTACTGAGCTTTAAACTTACCAATAAATATCAACCTAAAAAACAGATTAAACATCTGCCCACATTAGCAGCCACCACGCTACATAAGGCAAATCACCACTCTACAAAAACCTAATCTACTAGTAAAGACTAACCACCTAGACAGATCTCCCCCTCAAAATAATTTCAATGAAAGAATCTTTTCTTTTACTTTTCCATAATTTTTGGACTCATGTACTTATAACTTGTTAGTCAAATTTGTGTCTTCTAGGTTGCAACACCCCCATGATACATCTTCAGGGATATGAACATGTACGGCCAAGCACAATCAATAAGAGTGCATCTAAATTCCAAAATCAATCTCCATAACAGTCTATATGTTTCCTACTGCCAAAGGGGCCCTTTAGAGTAGTGAGAGAAGATCTTCACCCTGAAACCCACAGCGTCCCTTTTCAGCAGGAAGTAGCTAAGAGAATACGCTGTCCCCTTTTCCTTATGACTCAGGGTGAAGTCTCTCTCAGGGAGGAGTGATAGGGAATGGCAAAGGACACACTGACAAAGATTAATCAGAACTGGCTTTGACAAGCACTGTGGCATTTGGACAAGAACAAACTGGGAGGAGGGTAGAGAGAATAGTGCAACAATGAATGAATGGAAACCCAAAATCTCTGTAAATGTTTATGAAAATTAATAAAATATAGAAAAAAAATAATTTCAAAACACTAAATTCTAACAATGTACTGTTTTTTAAACATTTACTTGAAATGTTTATTAAAAACAAACAATAACAAAACATTTACTTGTTGGTGACCCCACAGGGTGTGGAAATTATCAAATATCATCACTAATATCACACACTAGAAAAATCCTGCTGAATATCATCCAGAAATGACCAGAACAGTACACTGACAGAGAAATGCCAGAAATACAGGCTGGGTTTAGAAGAGGTTGTGGCACTAGAGACATTATTGCCAATATCAATGGATCTTGGAAGAAAGCAGAGAATATCAGAAGAACGTCTATCTCTGTTTCACTGACTATGCAAAGGCAAATTGTGGCTAACATTGAGGAAAATGGGAATCCCAGAACACTTGTTTTTATATGGGCCTATATTTGGACCAGGAAGCAGAGCAAGGAAACAATGCACAGTTTAACATCAGGAAAGGAGTGTGTCAAGGATGCATCCTGTCTCCATGCCTTTTCAATCTATATGCAGAACAGAGAATTCAGGAAGCAGGACTTTTTGAGGAGCAATGTGGCATCAAGATTGAAGGAACTGGGGTGGGGGCAGGTAGGAAAATGTGCAACAATGAAGGAATGGAAATTAAGTTCTCTGTAAACTTTCATTAAAATCTCAATTAAAAAATGGCAAAAAAAAAGATTGGAGGAAAACTTATCAACAACCTATGCTATGCAGATGATACAACCTTGCTTGCTGAAACTGAAGAAGACATAATGCGCTTACTGCAGAAGGTCATGGCCTGTAGTCTTCAATATGGACTGAAGCTCAACATCAAGAAGACAAAGATTCTCACCCCTGGGCTAACTGGCGGCATCACGACAGACGGCGAAGAGACCGAGGTTGCTAACAAATACAGTTTATTCAGCTTAACCATCAACACTCTTAACACGTTGCCACAAATGACGGTAATACATCGAAAAAACGCGGTCCTCAATTTAAAAGTGTGCAGCAACGTGCTAATATCAACAGCCAGGAAATCAAAAGAAGAATTGCATTGGAAATATCTGCTGTCAGGGACGTCTCCAGAGTGCTGAAAAATAATGATTTTAGTCTATAGACTAAGATGCACCTGATCCAACCCATGGTCTTTGCAATTACTTGTTATACTTCAGAGTGCTGAACAATGACTAAGGATGACAGAAGAAGAACCTACGCTTTAGAGTTGTAGAGCTGGAGACAAGTCTTGACCATATCATGGACTGCCAAGAGAACTAACTAACAGGTCTGTCCTGGAGAGGGTAAAACCAAGCCACCTAGGATTTTGAAGCTTTATCTCATATACTTTGGCACTTGGCCAGGAGAGACCAGTCCTTGGAGAAGGACATCATGCTCGAAGGGTGGAGGGACAGTGCAGGAAAGGAAGACCCCCGGTAAGATGGATTGATACAGTAACTGGGGCAATGGGCGTTGGGTGTGTTGGAATCAGACTGGCTCAGGACAGGGCAGGGTTCAGAGCCACTGTACATAGGGTCACTATGGGTTGCAGGCAATTTGATAACACATAACAACAACTTGTAACTATAATTTTTAAATGTTGTTATTATAGTTTGCATACAAAATTTGTATACACTGTGTTTCACATCTTTCATTCACTTGTGTTTCATAGCATTCATATACTTTCACACTGTGCTTCCTATCATTCATATACATTGTATTTTATAAAATTAACAACCTTGACCTATGCTTGCATCTTTTCAGGTTCCTACTGGATGTCTATTATTATTGCGCACACACACAACACCCCATCTGCGCACTAAACCCTATTATCCCAGTGATTTCTCCCTTTCTCCATTTTCTGTCCCTTTACCTCTTATTCTTCTTTTGGTTATTTAGACACTTCTTACTAATTATTCCTTTATTTTTACAATAATGGTCTTTGTAGTATTTACCCTTATGAGAGTTAGTTTACTCAGGATGTAACTATAATTTTAATATGGACATATGAGTCAAGAAAATAATGTATTAACAAGGAAAACATATTTAGAACATGAAATCAAGGGACACCTTTGAGATATGTAGGTGGAGCAGCCACTGCTCTGCATACAGTGAATTCTGAGACTAGGACTTTATGACAGTCTTTAACAAAGTGGCCAAAAAAAGTTTTAGCTCAAAGTAGATTTATCTGAGAATAAAAACACTGATCAAACATCTGTAATTTTTGGTGTAGATATTAATTTAAATCAGAATAACACAGAAATATTTTATTAAAATAAGTTAGGGGGGAGAAATAAAAATGTTACATTGGGAAAACATACTGTCAAGGACTGCTCCAAAGTGCTAAAGAACAAGGGTGTCAGTTTAAAGACTAAAGTGCACCTGATGCTAGCCATGATAGTTCTCTTTCTGTTGAGTAGTTGTTGTTGTTTTTTTTTTTACTGTTGAGTTTTAAGGATTCTTTGTATATTTTATATACAAGCTTTTATCCAATGTATTTTGCAAATACTGAAATAATAAAACACAAACCGAGATAGTTAAATAGTGAAAAGGCAGCCCAATACAGAGCCCTGAGACTATAATGCAGTTGGCTATGCATTGAAAAGGAAAAACAACAATCAGGAAAATGGAGTATGGGGGAAGAGAAAGAACTTCAGGGATTCAACGAAGAGGTCACTGTCCACTGGGTTTACTATTAAGAAGATCACTGACAAAAAGCTATTTATATCTTCAGAAAATGACTTGGTATCTATTATAGAATCTCTCTCCTTCTAATACTAAATATATATATATGACCTATTTTTTTCTCCATTAAAAAATATGTAACTTTCCTATGAATCTGTCACATGAACATCGAACATCAAGAGTGAGAATGGAGGATGGAGCAGAGTTTTGATCTGTTGTTCACACAGAAGATTTGATGGCATCTAGTAACAAAAGGAGAATTCTAAAAAACAAATGCTGATCTTTGACAACCGCTGATATTTTAACGAGAATTTATCTGAAATACGGAAATTTACTGGACAACATTTATACAAAAACAGTCCTCTCAGAAAAAAATATGCTTTTTTGAGACATATTAACTCTTTATTACAACCACCAAGATAAATTTTACAGTCATTACATAGCCACAATTAAGAGAAAACTTATAATCTCAGAAACTTCAAGATGTGCACTAGACACAAAATTCACTTCCTCCCAATGTCCTTGACTACTTTCAACAAGGTGGATCGACAGACTGACTGCAGTAATGGGCTCGAACATGTAAGGATGATGCAGGATATGGCAGGGTTCAGTTCTGTTGCACTCAGGGTTGCTACAAGTCATGGTTACTCAAAGGATCTAAAAACAACTATCGCTAATCATAATCAGTGAATAAATTGGTAGTAAGAAAACAACTAATTTAAAAACTGAAGGGTACAAAACTGAGGATTTTGACCCGCCAGGGGAACGCACGCCGCCGCCCGCCGGGGGGGCCGCCGCCAGACCAGGGAACGCCGCGAGAGGGACCTGGAAGAGACCCGGGGAGAGTAGCAGCCAGCCACCTGCCGTGGAACTCCAGAGGAGCAAAGACTGCCGGACACTGTGGGACCCCCCTGCAGCCCACACCTGTGTGACCCTTAGCACACAGGGTGCTGCTGCATAAACCCCCAGCAGCACACAAGCCCCGTCCCCACCTCTTGGT
>NW_006399802.1:1112704-1141178 GCF_000299155.1 Elephantulus edwardii
AAAAAAAAGAAAAAAAAACCTGAGGATTTTGCACAGCGGTAAAATTTGTTTTTATCTCATTTGTGATGACAGAGCTGCATAATTTTTAAAATGTAGTTCTTTTGTGCCACTGAATCTGAACTGACTTACAGCTAACACTCCAGTAAATTTTCAAGGATCTGTAAACTGCAGGGGAGGAGATTGTTCATCTTTTCCCCAGGGAAGCAACTGGTGGATTTGAATTACTTGCCTTTGGGTTGGCAGGGCAATTCCTTACCATTAAGCTACCAGAAGTCACTAGACCTATACACTGTTGTTTATTGTTGTTGCTAAGTGCTGCAGCAGAGTACAACTCTTACGTTATATTGACCCTGTGAACAACAGCTCTGGACCCTGTCTTATATCCTGTGCCATCCTTATCACCCCCTAGACTTCAGTCCACTGTTGCCGACATTGTCAATCCATCTCATTGAGAGTCTTCCTTTCTCTTATTGATCCTCCACCTGTCCAAGTATGATGTCCGTCTCCCAACTAATAGCTGAATAGCCTCTTCAAACATGTGCAAATTATTTAAGACAAAGTTTTGCAACTCTTCCCTCTAAGGAGCACTTTCCACAAATATATTCATTATGATGTCTCTTCAATGAGAACAACCTGAGCAATAAAAACAAAAGCCAATACTTTTACAGAAACCTTAAAATGCCAACTAAATGTGCAGTAGAAAACTGAGTATTCATGGAAGCATTTTTCATAACAGTAACAAACTAGAAACTATCCAAATGTCTATCAAAAGAGAGATGAAACTGTAGCATGCAAAACCAAAACAACAATCAAAACCATTGCCATAAAGTGATTCTGAATCATCAAGAGAATTTAACAGTTTCCAAGATTGACGACTGTTAACAAAAAAGACTGTCTCATTTTTATCTCTCAGAACAGCTGTTAGGATCAAATAGCTAACCTTTTAGCTAGGTCTGGTAGCCTAGAGGCAAGAAGCTGCACTGCAATCCCAAACTCACATGGTTCAAGGCTACCAGCTGCTCTGTGGAGAAGGATGGGCAATCTCCTCCCCTGTAATTAACTGGCTTTGAAAACCCGCTGAAGCATCAGCTATAGGTTGGGTACAATCTATGATACAACAACAAAACACAACCTATTACAATAGGGTTCCTTATATTCAAATAATGGTATACTGGTGGCCTCGTGGTAAAATACTGTACTGCAATCCTAAAAGTACATGGTACAAATCCACCAGCTGCTCTGGGAGAAGGATAGGCAATCTCCTCCCAAGCTAGTTAACAGCCTATGAAACACGCACTCGCTGCAGGGTCAGCTATGGGTCCGTTCAGACTTGATGGCAGTCAACAAAAACAGCAGCAGCAGCAGCAGCAGCAGCAGCAGTAGAATAAATCAACAACACAGCCACCTGCCTCTAAATGGATACATCTGAAGGTGGTGAAAAAATACACAAAGTACAATGTCATTTATAAATGAAGTTTCGAAAGAAGTAAAATTAAACAACATAGTGTAGGAACTGCACATGCTTACCCCATAAAGAAAAGCAAGGGAGTAATAAAAATCAAATTCACAACAGAAGTTTACGGGAGGTACAGGCAGAGGTCAGCAAGTGGAGATAACAGGAAGGGATCATATGTGCCTTCAAATGTATTAGTAATAGCTGATTTCTAAGCTGTGAGGTGTTGCGATGTTCCGGTGAGTCAGAATGGACTCGACTGGTCCTCTAGTAGGTTTAAAAAAAAAAAAACACACAGATTGTACAACAAGAGAGTATCTTCATTTCTCCTGTGGAGCAGCTGGTGGATCTGGGTTGGAAGCACAATTCCTTACTCAGTGTGCTACCAGAGCTCCCTTTAACTAGGTGGTAGGTTTAATATAACACAAATGTCAGCTTTATCCTTTATAAATCTATATGCAAAACTTTTTAAAAATCGTCTGTCTTCAATGGATCTGAATGACAAAAAAACACCCTATAAAAGAGAAGCTTTTTGTTCAAGAAACAAGAGTGTTGGAAATAGCAGTGAGAATGCAGACTTATCAACATTGAGTATTTTCCTTCTCCTTTAGGCTTCTTACTTTCTGGACTTATACCCCAAATCTCATGCTTGCAGTGGGAAAAATCAATTTCTCTGGAAAAGGCTTATCAGAGAAGTGACAAGACAAGCTAAGGAAGGAAGTATTTAAAGAAAAAAGTGGAAGAGGTGGGTGAATTTGTTTAAACATTACATTGGAAATGAAAAGTCCATAAAATGCTGGGAAAAATACTGGCCAGTACAGGGGTAAGAGTTAAAAAATCTAAGGGCAAGTTCTCCTTTTCCACGCAATAACAAGTGAGTAATGAGGCTGAGATGCCGAACTTGACAAATAAATTACACTCAACTCTGGTATCAGAACTCGTTGGATGTATCAGTATCTCAAAGGGATTACAAAGACAGTAATGAACTAGTTAAGGAACATCTATAGTTTTTCCAGGGACAAAGTACCTGAGGTCTTGCTCTAATAGTTAAAGGAAGTGAGTTGTTTTGGTTTTGTTCTTTTTAAGCTAAATTGTTACTGTTCTGTACCTTCAACTAATCATCTGACACAGCTGAGCTTCAAAAACCTGAGTTCTAGTGGCTTAGTAGTAAGAAGTTACCCATCCACCAGCTGCTCTGCAGAAAAGATAGGCAGTCTCCAGTGCAATTTACTTTCTCAGAGAACTCGCTGGACCATCAGCTTTGAGTCAGTTCCAATTCTAGAGTACACAATAACAGAACTATAAATAAAAATTTATTATTACCTTTCACCTTTCTTCAATATTAAAATGAAACACCTTATATTTTCAAAATAAGGTGTTTATTTCAAAGTATCAACTGCATTTGTATCTTACTTGGATCCACACTTGGTACCAGGAGCCAAGAGATCAGGAGACCTACTGCACTGGGAAAGTCTGTAGCCCGGGGGCCTCTACAAATTACTGAGGGGGAAAAAAATAAAATAAAAAAAAAAATTACGGAGGAGTGATGATGTTAGTTTGAGGACTAAGATGAACCTGATTCAGTCACTGGTGTTTTCAATCACCTGCTGTGTATCTGAGAGCTAGATAATGAATGAAAAGGACAAAAGACCGGATGGCTTTAATCTGTGGTGCTGGAGCAAAGTACTGAAAATCCATCCATCCCATGGCCTGCCAAAAGAACAAATGTCTAGGTGAAGATGAAGCCAGAGTGCTCCTTAGAGGCACAGCTGGTGAAGCTTCGTCTCATACTTCGTGCATATTGCTAGGAGAGGATACTCCTTGGAGACGGTGGAGGGACAGTGAAGGAGAGGAAGACCCTCAACCATATGGAATGGCACAGTGACTAAAGCAACTGGCAAGTGTGTTTAGAGAGATTTTGAGGTTGGTATAAGACAGGGTTCAGATCTGTTGTTTATACTACTTGCTATGAGTTGTACTCAATATGACGGCAACTAAAAACAACTGCATCTGGCAGCTACTTTCAGTGTTTAAGATTATTGAGTTAATGACTCATATTCAAACAAATATGAAGAACAAACACAAAACAGCTACGTAGAGTTGATTCTGACTCATAACAACCTATACTCTGTATTCCAGAGTACAACTGCTCCTGATAGGTTTGAATCATTAAGTTTTAGGTTGTTAAGTGGCTACTGTTAGATGCTGTCAAGTCATTATGATTTACAGTGACCGTATGAACAGATCTCAAATCTTTGTCCTCCGATTGTCACAATCTCTGCCATGGTTGAACCCATTGCTGCAGTCACTATCAATCAATTTCATGGAGGGTTGTATTCTTTATGAGCCCATTTAGTTTCAGGATAGGGTAAGGTTTTGATCTATTGTCTGACAATAATTAAAAGCTCTGGAATTCTTTCAAAGTTATCTATAATTTGTTATGGTCCATACAATCAAATAAATGCCTCTGCATAGTTAAAAACTTCCAAGTAAAAACATCTTTCTTTTATAACAATGGTTATCTCTTGCTCCTCAACCTCTTTGGAATCCTGTCTGACTTTCTAGAGGTTCCCTGCTGTATTACTCCAGCCATTTAAAAAATAATTTTCAGCAAGATTTTATTTGCATGTGTTATCAATGACATTGAATGATCCATTTCCATACTGCTGAATCAGCCTTTAAAAATTGTCAAAAGGGAGGGAGCTCTTTCAGCTGGTTGGCCAAGTAGCATTCTTCCAAATTTCTTGGCATAGCAATATATTTATTTGCTAACGGATATTCTTGAATCTTTAATTTTACCAATACCTACGGTATCCTATGTTCTTGATCATGTGCTACTTCCTCAGATGGTTCTACACCAACCAATTCTTTTTGGCATAGTGAATCAGTGCATTTCCCCAATCTTCTTTTTTTTTAAAAATTTTATTTTATTATTTTTTGCGCATGTACCGTCAAATGAGATCTGACTGGTACAGGAGGAAATTGTCTCTCCTTCTCTGGCAGAGCATCTGGTGGAACCATATACCTTTGGGATTGCAGTACAGCTTCTTGCCACTAGGCCACAAGAGCTCCCCTCCCAATCTTCTTTTGATGCTTCCTGTTTCATTCAATCTTTTCTGCCCACAGACTCTCCTTCCTTGCTTTATAGGCTCCCAAAACCTGCTGGAGGGTCAGCTAGGAGCAGGTCTGAGTCAAAAGCGATTATCTAACTTTTACTTTCCTTATATATTATGTCCTTCCCAAACACAAATCCTTAATGTTCAATGCATCAAATCTGTAATTGAGATGGTTTTTTAAATTCAGATGGGATAAACTCAAGGTCCTATTTTGGCTCTCTGGGACTGGTTTTCATTTTCTTTGGCTTCAATGTGAACTTATTTGTAACTAATTGACCACCTGTTCCACAGGCAGCCTTTGCAATGAATTTAATCAATAGTAAAAATTTTGTCATATGATCTCTGGACTCATTTCTGTCTCTAAGGTCATATTTTCCAGTTACCAAAACTGTTTCCGACTTTTGCATTAACTATTATTATTACTATATCCTAACTGCATGTCTGACCAAATTCTTGATCTTTGGCATTAGTGACTGATGCATACATCTGAATGCTGCTGTAATAAAAGTCTTCACTGTACTTTAGGACATACTCTGAAAAGTTCCTTTTGATAATAAATGTGACATAATTTCTCTTCAATTTGACATTCCCACCAGAGTAGATAGTA
This sequence comes from Elephantulus edwardii, assembly GCF_000299155.1. Taxonomy (NCBI): domain Eukaryota; kingdom Metazoa; phylum Chordata; class Mammalia; order Macroscelidea; family Macroscelididae; genus Elephantulus; species Elephantulus edwardii. The sequence goes on from NW_006399802.1 coordinate 1,117,881, forward strand.
GATGGTATGATTTTTATTTTTTTTTTAAATTCTTTGTGCATGTACCGTCAAATCAGATCTGACTGGTACAGGAGGAAATTGTCCCTCCTTCTCCGGCAGAGCAGCTGGTGGATTCGAACTGTGTACCTTTTGGATTGCAGTACAGCTTCTTGCCACTAGGCCACCAGAGCTCAAAATGGTATGATTTCATGATACAAAATGCCTAAGCACTGCTCATTAATGGCTAGAATGTTGATCTTTATGCATCCCTTTTTTTTTAAACTTACCATTTTCCTAGATTTGTGGTTTTGTATATGGCATGATCCAATTATTAATGTATGTTTAAAACTGCTTCTCTTTTGAGTCTTACCACATCAGAAAGGTCCTTTATTGAAAGTTTTCCTCCATCCCTAGTAACACTGTGTGTCCTTCAACCTGAGGTACTCAACTTCCTGCATCAGACAATCATTCATAGGCCTTTTGAGGGCATGTTTTTCAGAAGTAGATGGTCAGTCTTGTTTCTTAAGTCTGTAAACTCTGCTGAAACCTACCCATTGTGGGTGACTCTGCTGGTATGTGAAATAAGTTTCATAGCTCTCAGCTTCAGAACTACACGCAAACCACAAAAGCACAGCAAAGTGACATATACATAGTTGAGTTTTAGATGTGTACCCCAAAAACAATTCTACTGCTGTCAGGTCAGTTCTGATTGGGTTTCAAAACTGTTCAATCTTTTCTAGAGGAGATGGTCGATCTTTTCCCTACAGGGTAACTAGTGGATTCCAACTGGGTTTCAAAATTTTAAAATCTTTTCTAGAGGAGATGGTCCATCTTCCTCCTACAGTGTAACTAGCAGATTCCCACTGCCAACATTCCTGTTAGCGGCCAGACCCAGAGGCACAATATGACTGGTTAATAGCTGAGTAAAACCATTTGTGCCACCTAGACTACACGCTGTTGTTTAGTGCCATCAAGACAGAATAAACTCAGAGCTGACCCTCCAGGGGTTTTCAGAGGCAGTAAAATGCACAAGAGGAGACTATCTTTTACCTGCAGAGCAGTTGGTGGATTCAAACCATATGCCTTTGGGTTGCAGTGTAGCTCCTTACCCCTAGGCCACCAGAGCTCCCTTGTAGAGCCCACACAAGGAGTTAAAAAACAACAACTGGTAGCAGTAGTGATGGTGATATGTCATTTTCTAGCTCCACTGTGTTAAAAATTGATGTCATTCAGCACAGGTAACAATATCTCTTGATGCATTATGCATTGTGATTACAGAAATAAACAGTGATATCTAAATAGTAATATGACAGACAGAATAGACAAGAAATAGGAAAAGGTGGATTTGAGCCCTGAATATATCATGGACTGCTAGAACAGGTTTGTCCTGGAGAAAGTGACGCCAGAATGCTCCTTGGAGTCAAGGATTCTGAAGCTTCGTCTGACATACTATGGGCATGTTGCAAGGAGGGATTGGTCCTTGGAGAGGGACATCATGTTTAGCAGAGTGTAGGGGCGGTGAAGGAGAGGAAGACCTTTGATGAGATGGATCGATTCTGTGACTGGAGTGGTGGGAATGAGTGTATTTGGGATGGCTAGGTTGGCACAGGATAGAACAGCATTTAGAGCTCTTTTACATAGGGTCACTATGAGTCGCAAGCAACTTGATGGCATATAACAACAACAACTCTGCCCCAAGAATATGATTGGGATTCATTCTTAAACATGTTTAAGAATTTCTAAGTCAAAACAGGTACATTCAGTTCTCATTTAGCCTTACACTACTACTAGGATTTTAAAAGCCACAGGTGCACCAAAAAGGTAATTATGATGGAGACGTTATTGCCAGTAGGAGTTTGACCCAGTCATTTCAAAGTGATAGCAAATTAACATTAAAGGGCATTCAACATTTCCCTTCAGAACAGGTCCCAGGCAAGCAATCACTCTCGCTCCCTTCAAATCAAATAAGCTGACGCTATCCAAATTTCCCAGGCTTAAGAACTATCTCAGATTTATATGTACTCTACAAAAATATACTTTTAGCCCATATCTCTAGCATTTTTTACCTTTGTTTCCTTCGTAGTAATAGTGATAGGATTTCTATTCCTAATGCATGCATATCTGGGCATTACATATTGAAAATTTAACATTCAATTATTTATACAAGCAGATCCTAAAAATGTTTTAAAAAACCTAATGATTGTTTTAATACTTTCATCTAACTTGCGAAGGTTGTTTTTTTTTTCTTTTAAACTTAGTAATATTTTACTCAATTAACAAAGCCCTAGAAAGCAAGTAAACAGGATTTCTACTACCACTAGGAACTAAGGAAGTAGTGACTGCTTTTCAAAAAAATCTAGCATATACATCCAATTTTAGTTCCTATACAACACCACACATTCTATAGTATCTTTTGACATCTTACAGAACTTGGCCTATTAAGATAAATTAAGTCCAAAAGACGAACAAAATAAGAGTATTAGGTACTCAATAATAAACAGCAAAAGAGAAGACAAATATGCTTCAGAAAGGGTAGCTGAAAGCATGTATTAAAGAAGTCTTCCAGGAAGAGTACTTACACATATGACAGAAAATAAGAAGATGATACTAAGAATTTTGTTTCAAGCCTTCCTAGAAAACAACGGAGGAAGTATCTCTGACCTTCAGCCCTATGTATGGAAAGGGTAAATATATAAGAACCTGGAAGAAAGCTTTGAAGTGAGCATCCTCTTGAACGGTAGTGTTCTGATCACTTGGGAGGAGAGGGAACAGGCTCTGAAGTCTCACCCTTTCACAAATCACCTTGTTAGGATGGCCAGGAAGAGGTGCTGAATTGGCCCCGGGAGAAATCTGGGAAAAAGAGGGAGAAGAAAAGGATAGTTCATGGCTAGCCGCACCAAAGTGGAGAATCATGACTGTGAAGAATAGTCTGGCTTTCCTAGGTATGTGATGATTGTTAGCTGAGACTGAAAATTTTAAAAATTAATTTTAAACATATAAACAAAGAGAGGCAAAGGTTGCCTCTGGCAATGGATCATCCATCAAAAAAAATTCTTTAAAAAGTCAAAACAGCACTGCTTAAGAACACAAGAGCTTTCTGTTTTCCAGGTAATACCTACTGGTATTTTTTTGGTTGTTGTTGTTGTTGTTGTTGTTGTTGTTGTTATTAACTGTGAAATCCTAAAGAACAGATTTCATGTTACAAAAATGCCAAAGGACATCATATATCTTAAGTACAGAAAAATTAGTATCTGCCTGGACTAAGATTGAAAATTTTTAAGAAACTTTTTAACTTCCTAAATAATCATGCAAAGAAAGATGACAGATTTTAGAACACTGGCAAATTTCTCTATTAATCACAAATACAAAACATAAGAGTTTTACAGCGGAGATAGGAGCTTTCATTAAAAACAAAACAAAACAAAACCAAAAACTAACACCCCAAAACAAATCCAACCAACCTAGTCACTTTCCCAAGGAATGAAGAACAAGATCATAAATCCCAAAGAAATGACTGCATCCACTTATTGCTCGATTGTAGGTTAATTCCTTTAAAATCACATGTAAAACTCCTTTGTAAATGTACATACTCTGTAGATTTTTAATGATTTAGGTATAACCACTAAAAACACCTAATGCACTGCTATTTGATGATAAATTTCCATTCGAAGTTAGAGCTGGTAAACTTGCTTGTCCCTACATTGAATATTCCAGATTATGTTATTTTAAATGTCCTCCATCAAAATTTCGATGCCTTAGTCCCACATTTACGTGCCTATTTTGTAACAGTTTAACACTATGGTGGCCTGATGCAAGCCATGGTCTTTTCAAGCTTCCCATGTACCTGAAAGTTGGACAATAAATAAGGATGACAAAAGAAGAATCAGTGTCTTTAAACTGCAGTGTTAGAAAGAGTAATGATTATTTCATGGCTTGCCAAGAGAATAAACAAGTCTATCTTGGGGGAAATGTAACCTGCTGGCTCATTAGCAGCAAGGATGGTTAAACTTTGTCTCACATACTTTGGGAATGTTGTCAGGAGTGGGTAGTCCTTGGAAAAAGACATCATGCTGAGAAATACGGAGGTTCAGCAAAAAAGGAAGATCCTCAAGAAGGACTGACACAGTGACTGCAACAATGGACTTGAGCATGACAGAGATCATAACAGGGCAAGGTTCAGATATGCTGTTCATGGAGCTGCTACAAGTAGATGACTGGACAGCACCTAACAACATTCTCTAACACGCTCTCAACAAAACGCATGTTCTTCTACCTTTATGTATATACTACAAAATAAAAAGTAAGTCAAGGTATATAAATATATGAGTATTTAGGTAAAGACAAAGACATTGGGTATATGGAGAAATCAATAGGAAGAGAGCAGTGTATTGAGGAAATTGCAGAAATGTTCAATATAATTGAACAGTAAAGAAATACCCAGATGAACAATGACCCTATTGTTTAGGTTCCCATTCTTATTATGATACATCCCTTAACTCCTTTAAAACATTTTTTTTTCTTTTCCTTTAATGTTTTGCCAAAAGCCCAACAAAGAGGTGAGTATAAACAGAAAGTATAAATACTTCTAAGGATATACCTTTAAAGACACCTAAGGATTAGTACATTATAACTTATTCAAACTAACTCAGTCTCATAAGGATAAACACAGCATAGGACCATTATTTTAAAAACAGATAGATTACTAATGTGTATAGGGATCCAAGGGGGGGAGAGGAGTGGGAGCAGAGAGGTGAGGGTAGGGAAGGAATAGCTACCTAAGGGACAGTGAAGGGTCACACAATTTGGTGGGTGGAATAAAGGAAATGGGAAAGATCTGGCAGGTAATGGTGGGCACAGTTCAATGGTCATTGATTTGATAAAATATAATTAATGTAAATTTAACAAAAAATAATTTGCTGTAACAACATTTTGGATCAGAGCTTACTTCTCTTTGTACTACAAACAGCAATGTGTTAACAGTCCTTCCCAATGAAGTATACTTTGCTGATTTCCCCCACAAACAGTGTTCTATTATGAAGGGAGATAAAAGATGTCTGCTGGTCTCAAGAAGCCTATCATAGTAAAAGAGACTCAAAGTAGCCAATTTTATGTGCTCTGAACGTCATGATACAGGCAAAAAATTAGAAGTAGGAGCCTTAAGGTTTTTCTAAGGGTTTAAAGATTTCACAAGAAAAGGCCTATTTCCTGAGGGCTCACTCACCTAAGAAATCTTCCCTTCCTTTAATGTGGTCTGTTCCTCTGAAAGATTTAATCCTCTTTTGCAATCCTTTTGTACTTCTGACACACTCTAGTAGGGTAGTATATACTGTGTTGCACTGCATCTCTGGCAGTTCGAATGTAACCAGGCTGATAGGAGAAAAATTGGCAGCCTTCTTAATCTAAGGCATGCAACTCTTGAAATTCAAATGATCAGTTTGAGTTAGGACTGACTTGATGGCACTCTGTTTGCGTATTATTAAGTACCTTTGTTGAATGTTTTAATAAGATCATCAGCCCCCCACAAAACCCAAAATATAACAGAGTAGCACTTTTAGGAATCACTGAGAACAAATAGCTGTCTAAGGGACAGTGAAGGTTTCCTAGCTGTGGTCTTTATTTTTTAAAAACATGTATTTCAGCATACACAAGTAAAAGGAAGTGATAGTGTGTACTTTTTGGTGAGCTGGACTGCTAACTCAAAGGTGCTGTGCCTCTCTGGTGATTCAAATCCATCAGCCACTCCACGGAAGACAGATGGGCAATCAAAATCTCCCACACAATTTACCACCTCAGAAATCCAATGGAGGGTCAGCCATGTTGGTTCCAACTTGACAGCAATAAGTTAAAAACTATCAACTCTGGCCCCTGGAACCAGGTAATTTACAAACAGTATCTTTCCCTACTCTCAATCCCTTTGGTCATAAATTCTATCTGTCTGAAAAAGGGAGAACAATGAGGCAAAGCTATAGTCAAGCCTTGTAACTAACGCATATCTGAAACAAAATGATCAAATGCACTTGATCAAAACAAGGTGTCCTTAACTTAATTACCACTGGCTAAAACAAAACCATGCACTGTGTGTGTATGTATGGAGGAGGCAGAATTCTAAAGTAATCTCAAGAGTCCTGCACACTGGTGTACATTCCTCTATCATTCCCTTCCCGTGAGTACAGGTCAGATAATAAAAATCTATTTCATTCTCATGATTTGGTTAAATTACAACAAAGGTGTAGGGCATTTATAAATGTAATTTATTCCAAATCAGTTGAATTAATCGACATGAGAGATAAGTTTGGGCAGGCCTAACTGAAGTCAGAGAAAGTTCTTAAAAGAGGGACTGAGTCATTTCTGTGATCCTTCTGTCAACCCTTGAAACAAATTATTATGTGCTGAGAAAGTATATTATAGGGGCTAATTGGCAAGGGGACCTGAGTGCAAGAATCTTATGTTATTGGCAAATAAAAAATGAACTTGGAAGACAACTTTGTCTCATAAGAAACCCTAGCTTCAGCTAAGTAAGATCCTGAACTGAAGACTAAGTAGCTAAACTGTGCTAGAACTTCTAAAATCATGAAATCTGTTCGGTAATAGATTTGGTGTTTTAAGCTATCAAATATGTGGTAGTATATTAGACAACAATTTTTTTAAAAAGCATATAATTTAACAGACTAAAAATGCCAACAAATTAAGTTTCTTTTCTAGAATTCTGGTTGTCTTAATTAGACTGTAAAAGAAACAAATTATGATCTTTTAATCACCATAACAGTTTATTCCTATTCTTGAGTTAAGGCATCAACAACAATCTGAGCCCAAGTCCTTCTGGGAGTAGAATCACCACTGATAAAACTCACAGGCCCCTTAACTGCAGTACCACATTACTAAGGAAGTGAGAAGGGAGACAAGAACAAAGGCTAGGAAAGAAAGGCATTAACATGTTTATACAAAATTTCCCCTTCTTTTCCACAATCCTGAACTGAAGCACAAGGATTTCTTACCCCTCAAATAGTTATTTCTAATCTCTTAAACTGGTACCTCACCTTCTCAATAAAACTTTTCAGTATCTACTCTTCAAGATTTGATTTGTAAGAACTGTATGGATTTTGATGATACCTAGACAACGATAAAATCAATACAAAAAACAAAACTGTGTGCACATATAAAAAATTGTGGAAAAGGGGCTATAAGCGCACTTTCTGGTTTACTTACATTTGTTGCATGTCTACCACATACACTAGGTGCTATGAATACAACGGGAAAATAACAGTTCTTGCTCTTAAAGACATTCAGCCTAGAAAGGTAAAATTAGAAGAGTTCTTGTAGCCTCGTGGATAAGGAACTACTCTACCAATCCAAAGGCACTCACAATTTGAGTCTACCACTTGTTCTACACAACAAAAGATAGGCAATCTCCTTTTGTGTGATTTACAGCCACTGAAAACTGGCTGGATCATCAACAGAGTTGACTCAATGGCACATAATAACAACAAAAAAAATTATTTCTGACTCTGCATTCAGGGGGATGCCATAAATTGGAATCAACCTGAGAGCACCAGGAACCCATGAAGTGGGAAGAATGGTATCTTGGTCCTTTTAACTTGAAAAATACCAACAGTTGGGGGGAAAAGGAAACCTGTAAATGATGTTTCTATTTCATCTGTTTACTTCAAATTTCTGTTAATGTATAATACAGATTTCAAGCATTGCTCCCCCCTCCCCCATACAATGTCATGGGAATACTTAATATTTGCTGATGAGGAAATTCTCCGAAGTCTCTAAATGTGTGCACTCTTTGGTGGCCTAGTGATAAAGAGCTACAGTATCATTTTATACGCTGCTCCTAACCAGACAGGCAATCTCTTCCAATGCAATTTACTGCCTCTGAAAATATGCTGGAGGGTCAGCTATGGATTGGTTCTGATTTGACGGTATGTAACAACAACAAATGTGTGTTTACAATCTGTTCACTCTCACCAAAGAAAAAGCAAGCTGAGTTAAGCCAGAGGAAAAGAGAAATGAAAACTATATTCCTATTAAAAAAAAAAATCAATAACCAAGAAGTATCTTTCCTGCAAAGTGAATGTCAAAATAGTGAAATAAACCAAACTAGAAGCATTAAAAAACAGAGATGTAGAAGGAATACTAAAAACAAAAAAAAACCCAACAAAAAACAAAACCTATAATTTTGTGCTTAAAATAATCTTTCTATATAGAGCAAGTATAAATGATCACAATTTAAAAAAAAGACATCTCAAATTCATCATCAAGTCAGAATAAACTCAACAGTTGATCCTCTAGCAGTATTATGGGACCCTTGGAGGATTTGAATAGTCAGAGATCTGTTACCTTTGGCTTGTTGTATTGTGTGTCTGTCAAGTTGGAACTGACCCATAGCTGACCCTCCAGGGGTTTTCAGAGGCAATAAATCACATGAGAGGAGACTGCCCACCATTCTCCAGTGGAGAATCGAACCATATGTCTTTAGGATTGCAGTGCAGCCTTCTTAGCACTAGTTCTCCTGGTGCCTTTGAATTAGCAAGCATAACTCCCCTACACACACCATGAGATCTCCTTTCTAATACTGAGCCAATATAGATGAGCACTTAAACAGTCACAATTAGAATCTAGCTATGCAACAGTTAATGAAAATCCTCATCCAATGCTAATGGTAAAGAAAAAGGAACCCTGATGTTATAGTGCGTTGAGTTGGGAAGCTCCACTAACTGCTCCCTAGAAGACAAACACCTTACTCTTGTAGAGATTTACAACCTCAGAAATCCAGTAGAAGGTAGCAGAACTGGTTTGGTAGTGGGTTCTGGATGTAGAGAATGACACAAAATAAGTGCTCAGTTAATACAAAGGGGGAAAAAAAGAGAGAAAGACAGAATGTCTATTCTCTGTTATATTTAGCCCTCTATGTCCTCCTCAACATCATGCTGCTCTTGTACAGAAAATTCTCAACCCATGTCAATTAAATTTAGCTACAAAAGCAAAGTATTAAAATCTTGAGGTACAAAACTTAAGTTGTTAAAATTTGAAACTCTTTAATGAACAGATTTAACACATGCAGTCTGACTCCACCAGCTACTCCATGGGAGGATGGGCAATCTCCTCCCTTTCCATCGGCTGGCTCAGGAAAACCACTGGAGAGTCAGCTATTGGTAGGTTCTGATGGTAAACAACAAGGTTTTCAAAAAGTGACCTATTGTCACTAGGTACTAAACAAGATGGATAGTGGTACAATTTCCAGTTAAAAGTCCAATAGTTTTTTGATTACAACCATGTTCCAGCTTCATAAAATTGATCTGAAAACTGTACCTCATCTTGTATAATGAACCTTAATGCATAGAAGTCTTAGTTCTTCAACTAGACAGTGTTCTTCCAAACCAGAACAGTTTTACGCTTATTTTAACTGCCCCTAAAGTCTTGGAACAAATTTTAAAACAAACCCAATTACAAAAGCCATTTAAGAAAATTTTATTGTAAATATGTTTAGCATAGCACTTGTAATTAAAGCCAAATAAGACCTCACAGGTTTAAGACTCTGAGAAAATAAATAATTAACGAGTTATAGGGACTGCATTCAACATCCTGAATCAAAATGTGTAAGAACTGTCAAATGGAAAATCTTTTTTAAAAAACCTTACCCAAAACAAAATAAAAAGATGTTTTCTGGGTTTGTTTTTTAAAAAGTCTGAATAGGATCGATGGTATGAAATATGTGAACTTAAAAAGAATAGCTTAAGACAGGTAGCTGGGAAGAAAGACACAACTAGCCTTCAAGCAAGTATAATGCTACAGTACATTATTTTCCAGGATCATTCTCAGATGTTCACTCCAAAATGTTTAAAGCCCAGATTTTTTTAATTTGCTACAGACTGGAAATAGCAACGAAAAGCAGGAGGGGGTCAGGGGAGGAGTGGGTTAGAGAAAGATATTTAACTTAATCAAACTGTGGGAACCAGTACTTCAAATCAGTTCACTCCAGCTTGATCCTCTACAGATAATTAATTTGCCATTCTGTTCATATACAAGAATCAAATCGATACTTTGATGTTATCCTCAGGTGATTCTTATAGATCCCCAGGTGATTTCTATGTGTAAGAATGTATTAGAAACGTAGATTAAGATTCAACTTTCTCTTAGGTGGAAATGCATATTGATTTCCACCAGCAGAATGATCCAGTTAAGACACTCGGCTTGGAAGTGAACCCTAAGTTGGGAATCACGATTATTTAAACACACACACACACAAATCACAAGTTAAGAATTAGAAACAACTATATCATCTAACCCCACAGCAAAACTCAACAGAGCAAACAACAAATGTTGGCGAGGTTGTGGAGAAACTGGAACCCTTATTCACTGTTGGTAGGAGTATAAAATGGTGCAACCACTATGGAAGGCAGTGTGGTGTTTTCTCAAAAAGTTGTAAATAGAAATACCATTTGACCCAGCAGTTTCACTACTGGGAATATACCTAAAGAAACCGGAACTGCCACCCATGCAGATATATGCACACCAATGTTTATTGTGGCTTTGTTCACAATAGCAAAGAATTGGAAACAACCCAAGTACCCATCAACAAACAAATGGATAGAGAAGCTGTGATGTAGTCACACAATGGAATATTACACAGCACTGAAAAAAATCATGAAATATACAAAATGGGTGACCACGGAGGACATTATGCTGAGTGAAATATCTATCTGTCACAAAAGACAAATACTGCATAATGCCAGTGTTAGAAAACAGAACTGACATGGGGGTGGGAAAAACTAACAAAAGAGGGGATAAATAATGCACAAGGCATTGAAACAAATGAGGGAGAGATATGTATAAAAGGAATATATGATAAGGTATTATTGGCAAGACAAAGAGTTCAGAATTCGAATTGCATAGTAAAATGGTGGTGGTGGGGAAACGATTGTCTTAACAATTAAAGAACTTTTTCCCAAAGAAAAAAGTGACCTGGGGGTAAGGGGGATAGGGAGGAAAATGTACAATAATAAATGAATGGAAATCCAAGTTCTTTATAAATTTTCATTAAAATATAAAAAAAAAGTTCTTAAAAGAAAACCCCCCAAAAATGAAGACCTGGTAGCTATTTCTGAAAAGATCATTCAGAGGTCTATAGAGCATATACAGATCTATTTGACACTGTGAGACAGAGTAAACTCAATGACAACTGGCAAAAAAAACAACCCCAAAACAAAGGATTAGAAACAAAAAGGTACATATTCCTATTTAGGGTAGAATAATCAGTATAGATGACTTCTACCGTGTAAATTTAGTTAATACTGCCATTTAAAAACCCATTCTGCGAAACGTCCTCCCCCAAAAGCACTATAACACGGAAATAGCCCCCCATTCCCTACACACTATTAAGAAAACCTTAATTCTTTATAGCCCTCACCAAAGACTCCCAGTTCAAAAACCAACCTCTTTCATTCTTCAGCCCTGAAAAGAACTTCCATTCCCTAAAAACAAAATGCGGTCGGCCGAGTAACCCGCGACGGCTGAAGGACCAGAAAGGACCCTTTTAATGCGTTCCGCGTTCTCCCGGTGACATCATTTCACCTGCGCCTCGGGAAAAAGGGAGTGAGCAAGAGAACGAGGCCATCTGCCAGGCATCAGCGGGACGGCAGCTCCTGCTGGCAACAGCCGCACCTCCTCGCTGCTGCCCGGAACAAAGAGAGCCAGGCGTCCTGGCCGCGCCCCACCAAGCACCCGGCAACCAAGCCTCCGCCTGGTTCCCAGGCTCGGCCTCGCAGGCTGCCCACCGCCCCGAGGCACGGCCCGTCCCGCCCTCGCCCAGGAACCAACGGCCGCAGTGCCCAGTACCTGGGAGGGGAGGCTCCGCCCTGCGGGGCTGCTCCCTCGGCTCCGAACTGGGCCACCGTCTCCTATTGTGACCGCTCGCCCAGCTAGCCGCCAGCTCGCCAGATCCGTTGTCACCGGGCCTCCTCACCCCTGGCACACGGGCTGCGACTGACGCGCTGTCACGGCGCTTCCTTCTTCCCAGCACCATTACACGGGTCGCGCCAGGAAACGACGGCTGCACACCCAAGCCTAACACAGTCGGCTAATGTCTTGGGGGCCCCATCTTCTCCGGCCCTGCTCCCCAACTGCCCGGGCCTAGACACTGTCCTGCACCGCTGCACGAGGGAGGGGCCCCGCCCCGCCGCACCCGCGACTCCAAGCCCACGGCCACGGCCCCACCGCGCGCCGGCGCACTAATGGCCGCTGCGCGCGCAGGCGACACCCCTCGCCGATAGGCCGCAATACGCGCCAGCGCGCTGCCCCGCCACCTCTGGATTCTGGGTACTCTTCCTTCCCCCGCCCAGGATTCTGGTTCACACAGACCTAGCGAGCCCCGCGCGGGAGGTTGCCAGACTGCTCCGCCCCTTTCCCCTCACTTTGCTTTGCGCACCGAGCCCCCTTTGTTTCTACCCCGCGGAGAGAGGGGGCGGGGCTGCGCTCTTCCAGGCGCGCAACTCGGACTAGTTCCGGCAACAGAGCCAGTCGCACAGCGCCCCTGAACAGCTCCGCCCCAGCCCGCCCTCCGCCAGACCAGGCGGCTGCTTCGCCTCCACCACCAATTCGCCTGGATTCTAAGTATACTATTCTCTAATTGTTACAGCTGCTTTGTATCACCCACCTCCAAAATTCAGAAATTAAACAGTAACTAACTGCACTTTATTCTCACGACATATTATGTATTCATACGACCTGAGAGGTAGGAACTTTTATTGACGTAGAAAGTTTTCTCACAATAGGCGCAAAGAGGCCAAATTATCTGGCTCTAAGGCTTAACTGAGCTGGACCTTTACTTCCTAGGCGTGGGAAATGAGATAAAGTTAAATACTGAAGCCAGGCTGGTTCCTGTCCTGATCTTACTCAAGATGTAAGAGGAGACTTCATTGTGACACGTAAGAGAAATGTTATCGGAGACAAGGAGAGGTACATGACCTCACGGAAGAGGTGGGTTTCTTTCAGGCAGATAGGAATTAAAATGAGTACAAAGATGCTCTGCTGAATAAGGAGCGACAATCTCCTCCTGTACCAGTCAGATCCAATTTGACAGTACACACATAAAAAACAATTAAAATTTTATTAAAAAATAGAAAAAAGATGAATACAATAATTATATGTTATATTTGGTTATTGTGCTGAAGCGAAAATATTAAGGGTCAGGAGAAAATCAGAATCTAGTTATCTTTGCAATCTCTTTCCCACTGCTGTACCTCAACTGGATCAGAAGATGAAGGAATCGGTCCAAAATAGAATTTGAGCACACCCTAACTTTTGTACATCCTTCGTATGAATAACAGTGTACAGTAATTAAGTACATTTGTCCCACAACAGATTGAGCACCTTGACTCTATTCTGACTATGAACCAAAGACCCATGTTTAATGCCTGAAACACCAACAGCAGGTGCTTAGCAACTGCTGAATCAAAATTCCAGCAGTAACATCACAGACTTTTATGATCTCTGGACAAAGTGAGGCTGGAGTAAACTAACAGCCCTCTGTGAACATATCCTGTCCTCTAGCCCAAGGCTGCCTCTCACTAAAGCCCTCTGCAAAACTTCTACAAAGTAGCCAGCTGGGAGATAATGACATTATCTACCAATGATAGAAGAAAAGTGAAAAGTATCAGGCACACTTTTAAGCCCATCAAATGTAATGCAATTCAAACCCTTAAGATCCTTCAGAACTTTTTTCTGTTCCTGTGATTTTTACATAGCATTACAGATCTTCTATCTCAAACAAGTAGAAAACAATTTTTCCTCTGTGTGTATGGATATGGGTTATGTGATAAGAGAACTGGAAGAAAGATATTAACAAAGAGAAGAGGGACCAGTGGGAGTTGTCAGATAAGAATCAAGAAACAAGTGCTCAATCTAAGAAACGAAAGTCTTCTGTGTTCTCTCCCTCTCCCTGAGCTTCCAACCTTTATGGGTTAAACTCCTTGGGAACCCACCCCAGCTAGTTAAGATCTTTACTACCTAGAGCTTACACTAGGAAGTCTGTGTAGGTGTTAACAAAGCTGCTACAATCTCTAGGTTGAATAGTTTGAAGATCTATGCTGCTGGCTCCTCTCTAATGTCCAGCACAGGAAAATGTAACATACCCTCTTGGTAAGCACCTGATGAGTGACTTGATAAGGCTGTAAGGCAGGGCACCTATGACTACCTAATGGTGGCAGTCATTGGTGGCAGAATGCCAGTCCACTACCATTTGGTACTTCTTCATAAAGTTAGGAAATCCTGTAGGAAAACTGTTCAACGGAACATTTTTTTCAACGGTGAAAATGGCTTACACATCACCAACTACTCAGCTGTGGTTACTCAGTGCTTGGAATGTGCCTAGTGCAATTAACATCAGAGTCAAGTTTAAACAACTACAAATAGCTAGGACACTACAGAACCTGGAGGGAAAAGCAGTTACTTGCAGCAGAATCTTTCCAAGAATTCTGACTTTGTGACTGTCCTCTTTAGCAGTGGTTGTCACGACAAGAATGAAAACTGTGAAAGATACTGAAAATTGCTCTTCCTGAGATACACAAGTCATTTACATCTCCATCTAAAACAAAATAGATCAATACACTGTTTACACCACTCATCTGCCATGTTACCATACCGTCTCTCACCAGGTACATGCTGCTGTGAAGATAGAAGCTATGCTACTGGTATTTTTTAAAAAACCAGCAAGGCCACACATGGTGTACAGGTTTCACTGGTGTTTTCAGATTAGGACAGACTAAGAATTAGAACTGACTGTCCACTTTTGATGTAACAGGCCTGAGAAAACCCTAAAGTAGTAATGAAAGACTGTGCAACATAGAGCCTAAAGATGAGCCTCTTGGGTTGGAAGGCACAAAAAAATGCAGCTAGGGAAGAGCTGCCTCCTCAAAGTAGAGTCTACCTCAATGAGGCTGATGGAGTAAAGCTGCAAACACTCATTAATAACTGGAACATGGAATGAACTGAAGAAAACTGGAGCCTGTAACCAATGAAATGATGTGCATAGAGATTGATATCCTAGGCATTAGTAAACTGAAATCAACTGGCACTGGCCATTTTAAACTGGAGAGGGGAAGAAAAAAAATGACAGGATCTATGATGCCAGGACTAAGAGTCATCATTGAAAAGAGCACTATTTCAGAGCTCTGGTGGCCTAGTGGCAAGAAGCTGCAACTACAATCCCAGAAGTGCACGGTTCGAATCCACCAGATGCTCTGCCGGGGAAGGAGGGGCCATCTCCTCCTGTACCAGTCAGATCTGATTTGACAGTACACGCACACAAAAATAATTAAAAAAAAAATTTAAATAAAAAAAAGAAAGAAAAGAGCACTATTTCAAGATCTATCCAGAATTACAACACTATCACTGATATCCATAGCATACAAGTCCTTGTTAATAGAAGTATTCAAATATGGATGCAAGACAAGGATGAAGAAATTGAGGGCTTCTACTGCCATATGTGTGGGACAAAGATGGGCAAAGGATGCTTGTGCAATTTAAAATTTGCTGGAGGGTCAGCTAGGAGTTGATTTCAACCTGACAGTATGTAACAATAACAACCAACTTTTGCAGTCTGAAAGGGATCACACAAAACTCAAGACACATTAATAATAACTGTTGTTGTTGTGTACCATAGAGTTGGAACTGATACCTAGCTGACCCTCCAGTGGGTTTTAAGAAGCAGTTAATTGCCCTGGAAGAGACTGCCCAATCTTCTCCTGCAGAGCAGTGACTGACTAATAAATAATTCTGTAAAAAGAGACAGTCAAGAATTTCAGTATCAACAGTGAACATGTGGCCAGGGGCCACAAGTTCAAGCTCAAGATAATGAAAACAAGTCTATAAGAGCCAAAATATGACCCTGAGTTGATGCCACCTGTATTTAAAAACCATCTTAAGAAGAGATTTGATGCACTGAACACTAGCAACTGGAGACAAGATGAGTTGCGGAATGACTTTAAGGAATCTATATATGAAAAAAATGAAAAGGTCATTAGAAAAGAAAGAAAAGACCAACGCGGATGTGAGAAGACTCTGAAATGTGTTTTCAACAGAGAAGTAAAAAAACAAATGATGACATAAAAGAGCTAAACAGATGCCAAAGGGAAGCTCCAGAAGACAAAGCAAAGTATAATAATAAAATGTGCAAAGACATGGAGTTAGAAAACCAAAAGGGAAGGAAGAACACACTTGGCCTTTCTTAAGCTGAAAGAACTGAACAAAAATCTAAACCTCAAGTTGCAATACAGAGAGATTTGGTGGGCAAAAGAATGGCATAGAAACATCAAAAGAAGATGGAAAGGAGATGGAAGAAAAAGAACAATAGAATTACTATATCAAAAGGAATTGGTCAAGACAAACTATTTCAGAAAGTAGTATATGATCAAAATCCTATGGTATTGAAGGAAGAAGTTCAACTCGCGCTGAAGGCATTGGCAAAAAATAAGTCTGCAGGAACTGATTCAATACCAAATGAAGTGTTTCAGCAAACAGATACAGCTCTGGATATGCTCACTTATTAAAAAAAAATATGTGGAAAATAGTAATCTGGTCAACCAACTGGAAGGGATTGCTAGCCGTTCCTTATTGCCTCAAAAAAAGGTGATACAATAGAATGCAAAAATGATCAATATCATTGATATCATAGACACGTAAAAGCTTGCTGAAGATTATTTACAAATGTTTGGAACAAGTATATCAACAGGGAACTGCCAGAAATTCAAAGTAGAATCAGAAGAGGCCATGAACAAGGCATATCACTATTGATGTCAGATGATGATGTCAGACTTCTCTGAGAGTCAGAAAGATGTTTACTTGTACTTTACTGACTACACAAAAGTATCTGACTGTGTGGAACATAATAAATTATGGATAACACCGCAAATAAGAGGAATTTCATAATGCTTAATTAATTATGTTCATGTAGAATCTATACACAGACCAGGAAGTCATCATGTGAACAGAATGAAGGGGTACTGCATAATTTAAAATCAGGAAAGGTTGTACCCTTTCTCCAAATAATTCAATATGTACATTGAGCAAATAATTTGAGAAGCCAGGCTATAAGAAGAAGGTAGCATCAGGACGGAAAGAAGACTTACCATATACAGATGACATAAACTTGCTTGCAAAAAAGTGAAGGCTTGAAGCATTTACTGGAGAAGTTCAAAGATGACAGCCTTTAATAAGAATTTACCTCAATATCAAGAAAACAAAAATCTTCACCAACCACATCAATAGGCAATACCAAGATAGATGGAGAAAAGATTGACAATGTCAATTATCTCATTTTGCTTGGACCTACAATCAACACCCATGGTAGGAACAGAAATCAAAAAACATGTTGCACTGGGAAATATGACCTCTTTAAAGTGTTAAACAGCAAGGATTAAGTTGCATCTGACTCAAGCTCTAGTACTTTCAACTGCTTCCTATGCACCAGAAATCTGGAAAGTAAGTAAGGAAGACCAAAAAGAATTAAATGTCTCTGAATTATGATGTTGGCAAAGAGTAATAAATATACCATGGACTGCTAATCAAATAAACTTGTTCTGAAAGAAGTACAACCAGCGTGCTATGTCATATCCTACAAGCATCATGTCAGGAGGTGCCAGTCCTTGGGAAAAAACCATCATGCTGGGAAGAAAAGTAGAGGATCTGTGAAAGAGTCTGGAAGAACCTCAATGAGATGGACTATCCCATGACTGCAACAGTGGGCTTACGCCTAGTAAATATTGTGAAGATGGTTCAGGATAATGCAAAGTTTTGATCTACTGCTACTAAAAAAATCCAACACGCTGGTAGGTATTAACAGAGATCATTCACCTTGCAGAAATATCAAGACACTGAAATAATAGCCATCATGTTCTGGCACCCTCCCCCCCCTTGATTTAGAAAACCTCTGCAGAATTTATAAAACCAACTACGAAGTTAACAAACATGAATATCTTAGCATTCCAAACCTCATCTACTTCTCAGTTTCCCTCTAATTCCATCTTTTCTCTCTCTGGAACATTCCTAACAATATACATATGCCATTAGTTTTGTCTCAGTTTTTCCTATAATTAATGGCTTAGGAAATTTTTAAAATGTCTCGTATTTAAGAAATATTTTCCTATTCATAGCAATATTGACCTATTGTGGGTGTGGTTTTTTGTTTTTTGGTTTTTTTTTAAAAACCTGTTTATTCTTTTTTTCTCCTTTCACATTTAGATCTACATATCACTTGAAGATTATTTTTGTTTTCAATCAAATGTGGGGAATGTTTAATTGATATCCCCTCACCCCATCCCTGCCATGGACATGTAACTGGCCAGCATAATGTATTAATAAGACTGTTTCCCTCACAGCTGCTTTGTCAAAACCAAGATACTTGTTTCTGAGTTTAATATGTTTCACTGGTCTTTAAGAGCTTATTTTATCTGGTACAGCAAACACTCGTTTTTGTTTTCTTCAAACTATCTAGGCTTTTTAAAATATTTTGAGCTCCTGCAGGAATTTCAGAATCAGAGTCTCCATTTCCACCAAATCAATGTTTGCTTCCACTTCCAAGAAAGGTGATCCCAACAGAATGTGGGAATTAGTGAACAACAGCATTAATATCACATGTAAGTAAAATACTGCTGAAGATAATTTTAGAGATGGCTAAAATAATAACTAGAGAACTGCTATAAGTTCAAGCTGGATTTAGAAGAGTCCATGCTGATGTCAGATCTTGGCTGATCCTTCCCATTGTCAAGTCTCCTAACCACACCCTTGGTACAACCCCAAACACATGCTCAGTGGCCTCTCTTCTGCACTCTAACCAAACCATCAACTTGATGAAGGTGAGTCCAACGCATGGTTATTTTGATTTTTGCTTTCATAGAGGTTCTATTGGCTGTGCTCTAATTAATCATGTTTCCCTCTAGTTATATTTATGCATTCAGTTCTTCTACCCATGAAAAGTGATTCTCTTAAATCTGGAACCAAGATTTATAAACTCGGGCAAAGTCTAGTGTATCATATGCTCAATTCATATTTCAATCAATGAGTATGTAAATAACACTACTCCACAGCAGAAGTAATTCTAAAGTTTTCCTCAACAGGTAAATTTCAGGGAGAAATGGGCACAAAACCAGAGTAAGGTGGATAGAAAACAAGACAACTGAAAAGTAACATTTTTCTAAAAGCTAGCTCTCCTCTTCATGTCTCACCTTTCCTCAAAAACAGCAAAAAGGGAAGATGAAGCTGCACTGAGGGGTCAGGTAGACTGGCTGAGCAGTACTCAGCTTATGCTAAATCATCAAGTATAACTTGATCTGCTACAAAACAAAAGACATAAGCAGTTTTGTTCAGAAGGATTAATATGTTACAGCGGGTTGAGGGCCTTCCTCTCTTTTGCTGATCCCTCCTAACAATATGCCCAAAGTATGTGAGACAAAATAATTATCATTGCCTCTAATGAGCACCTTGCATACACCTTCTCCAAGACATATCTGTTCTTTTGGCAGTAAAGAGGATATTCAGTACTAACTCAAAGGCAGTCACTGTCCAATTTTCAGATGTTTAGGGAGTAATTGAAAATATCATGGCTTGAATCAGGCATATCTTACATTTTAAACTGAGCACTGCTCCTCAGTACTTTGGAGAGGTATCTGAAAGCAGACTTCACCAACATAACATGTCTTTTGACTTTTTGACTGCTGTTGCCACATGTGTAGATCGTGGATTCAAACAAGATGAAGTGATTCATCACTTCAATTTTCTCTCCATCTATCATGATTTTGCCTCTTGGACCAATGGTAAGGATTTTTGTTTTCTTGATAGAGATGTAATCCATCTCTTTGCTTACAACTTTGTAAACAAAGTTGTGCCATCTACGTAATGCATTTTGTTGATGAGTCTTTCTCTGATTCTGATTGACTAGAAGGCTACAGACCTGCCACATACCTTTCTTGATTTTAAACTATGCAGCATTTCCCTGCTCTGCTCACTTAACAGCCTCCTAGTCTCAGAATAGGTTTTTCATGAGCACAACTGAGTGTTCTGAGATGCGCATTCTTCTCAATGCTCCATAATTTATTATGATCCACAGTCGAAAACGAAGGTAATGGTTAATTACCAGGAGTTACCAGCTATAGTGGCTAAAGACCAGGAGGGGGCAGCAAAAGCCCATCCAAATCTCAATTTATTTCAAACTCACTGTCAAGAGTAGGAAAAAATTCAGTTGACCCTCTAGCAGGTTTTTGGAGGCTGTTAGGCCTGCTCATCTTTCTCCGCAGGTGGATTTGAACTGTCAGATGCGCTGCTTTGGAGTTAATAGCGTAACTCCCTATTCATCAGAGCTCCCAATCTACTTAAAGCCTCCTATATTGGTTATGCAAATTTGGCCTGAAGGGAATGGGAATTCTACATTGACGTACAGGGAAACACCTCAGTATTGAAAAGGTTAGCCATAGTAAGTAGTGAATCTCAAAAAGTTCTGAAAAATTCATCATGAAGTGGTCTGATGATTGTCTCCACAGGCTGGGTCCTGCAATGAGTATACTGTTGTTGTTGTTGTTGTTATGTGCCGTCAAGTCGTTTGCGACTCATAGCGACCCTGTGTACAACAGCCCTAAACCCTGCTCTATCCTGTGCCAATCGCATTGCCTCTGACACACCCATCCCGATTACCCCAGTCACTGAATCAATCCACCTCATAGAGGGTCTTCCCCTCCTGTGCTGTCCCTCTACTCGACCCAGCATGATGTCCCTCTCCAAAGACCTGTCTCTCCTTGCAACATGTCCAAAGTATGTCAGACAAAGCCCCAGAATCTTTGCCTCCAGGGAGTAGCCTGGTTTAACCCTCTCCAGGATTAATCTGTTTGTTTTCTTGGCAGTCCATGGTACATTCAATACTCTTCTCAGGCACCACAGCTCAAAGGCATCAATTCTCCTTCTGTCCTCCCTAATCATTGTCCAGCTCTCTGATGCATAACAAGTGACTGCAAAGAAAAATAAGTATATATTACAATGGGGAGGGAGAGAATGGTCTTGTGTTTAGGTGCCATCAAGTCAACGACTCATAGTGACCCTGTGAAGACAGATCTGAACCTTACCCTATTCTGTACATCTCTGAATGTTCAAGGCCATTGTTACAGTTACTATGTCAATCTATCTCATGATCAGACCCAGGTCTTTCCCTAACGTTCTACTTTTTCCAAGGACTGATCTGACAATATGCTCAAAGCACGATGTCAGATGAAGTTTCAGCATCTCTGTCTCTAATAGAGTACCCTTAGTAGTACATGGTACTCTTATTATGTACTACCAAGTAAAGTACAACTCCTAGCGATCCTATAAACAACAGATCTGAACCCTGCCCTTTCCTGTGCCCCTGTCATCAGCTCTGACACTCTTGAGTACACTACCATGGACTCTGGTGCCAATCCATCTCGTTGAGGTTCTTCCTCTCTTCACTGACCCCTCCAGCTTTCCAAACATGATGACCCTTTCCATGCAATAGCTTCATCTTAAAACAAGTCCAAACCATACTTGCTTCTAGAGTAGTGGTGAAAATGGAAGGCAATAAAGAGCCCACAGGGTGAAAAGATATTAGTCAGCTCAAGAAGGGAAGAGTGAAGAAACTTGAGTGTCTAAGATAAGCCAAGTCAAAACCAGAAAATCAGATCATACCAAATCATAAGTGCAAGGTGTGCACATAAACCACACTACACTATCACAGAACTTTCAATATTTCGAGCAGGGCAACTAGGCAGGAGCCTTCTTTGAGGTAAAGAACTAAAGATGCCAGATTAATCCTCTCTGATCTTAAAAGCAACTTGCTCATTCTGCTTGATGTACAGAGTATATCTTTCAGCAGCTATAGACTCTCACTCTGATTATCACTCCACCACCTTAATATCAGGAAAAACATATTTTGATAAGCTGCTATTACCAAATCCACGGGAGAGCCAGAGGCACAGAAGAGTTCATCATGTAAAAATCTAGATTCTTTTAAAAAAAGCTTATTACATTGTTAAGGATACATTTATCATTTCTTATTTTTAAAATTCTTTATTATATTTTGTTTTCCCTTTTTTGTTATTAATTATGAAAACATTTCAATATTCTTGCACATACCTGTATTTTACACATTTGGCAATGCAGTCATAAATTTCTAATAGGAGTGGACCAGCTGGCTCAAAAGGGTATGCTTTTTTTTTTTATCTGCCTCCAAAGTTTTGAGAAATGTTGCAAAATTTTTTCCAAGAAGGCTACATTATTTTCACTGTCACCACCAGTGGATGAGAGGAGTTTGGGAGTTGATTCTAGTGTGGGAAACAGAAATCTTCAAGGGTACTCAGAGGGAAGATAGAATGACCCTACTGCCAGTACCAGGTCAAACAAAACAAAAAAAAAAAAAAAAAAGGAAAGAAAGAGAGCACAAAGGTAAAACTGGAGCCAGCTTTTTCCAGGAATGGTCATATTTCATAGTCAGCTTTAAATTCTCTACGTTATGATCCCCTTCTGTTAAATTCCTGAGTCTTTATCATTGTGTCATTAAATGAAATAAACTAGAAACTATGTTCAAACTTGAGCCAAAGGTACTAGAGAGAAAACAGCCATTTAGGAAAGCTGGTGACCAACAACCATAAGGTTAAAAAGTTATTCAACAGGCAAGCAACCACCGAACAGAAAAAAGGAAGGAAGGAACGCCATTCAACACTAGGCTGTAGATGTGAAGAGGAAGAAAGGCTCATGTCCTCAAAAGGCAGGGACTTTAGGCTAGATTTTATCAAGGCTCCTTTATTTCTCTGTTGATTTAAAAGTGTATGTTTTGGCCAGAGACGGGGTCCCACCGCCAGACGGGCCGGGAAGAGACCCAGGAAGAGCAATAGTCAGCCATCCACCATGGAACTCCAGAGGAGCAAAGACCACCCGTCACTGTGCGACCGCCCTGCAGCCCACACCTGTGTGACAACCCGACCAGCAGCATCCAAGCCCCGGCCCCACCTCTTGGTAGTAGTGTCCAAGGCCTGCGCTCCTTACACCCCTACCCCTTTGCTTCCACTCACCTCAGCCCCCACCACAGCCCTGTGACCTCAGTGCACCACCTCGGATCCAGCCATCACCTGGAGCTATCAACCAAGATGTTGTGGAACTAACCTGGCAGAAGAAAGGCCAGTAGGATCTTATCTGTGCTTACTGGGGCTGATTATCTGGGAGGGCACCTAAGGGCGGGCCCACAGGTGGGGAAATTGGCCGAGCTCTCTTGGGTTCCCACCCAAAACGAGCCAGCCAGCTGGCTTCTGTGAACTCTGCAGA
>NW_006399802.1:1147037-1165392 GCF_000299155.1 Elephantulus edwardii
TGACAAAGGAGATTAATCAGAACTGGCTTTGACAAGCACTGTGGCAATTGGACAATTAAAACAGACATGGGGGGGAAGAAGAATGAACTGGGGATGAGGGTGGAGAAAACAGTGCAACAATGAATGAGTGAAAACCCAAAATCTCTGTAAATGTTCATTAAAACTAATAAAATTTAAAGGGAAAAATGTGTATGTTTTAACTGTACTCCACCATTAATGAACATCAATATTTTTTATTTGAAATCAGTAAATCTAAAGAATGGATTATTCACATGACATTCACATTTTTTAGAAATCAAATTCCTATCTTAAGCTAGATGATCTTTCTCTACTCCTTCTCTGCTAAAATATAATTAAGGGATTTTAGTGCACATACATGTTCCTAAGAAACTGCCTGGAAACCATTTTCTAAATTTTTAACTTGTGTACTCTCTGGTCAACAAAGAATCACAACACTGGATGAACTTGGGAGAACAACTAATCAGTTGTTTTCTTACACATGATACAACCTAATGTTGATAACCAACCACCGTGAAAGCCATGTTTAAAAGGGTGTAGAGGCTGTGGGCATGTGGGCAGTGATCAATCACTAGTATCTCCAAAATGATGAGTTGGGAGTGAAAGTAGAAGCTTATATACCACAAATCTATTAACTCTGTTTTGGTCCATCAGCCCTTACTTACCATGTGCACCCTACATGCAAAAAGTGAGTGATAAGAACCTCTCTGACTTTTGCATAAAGGCCCTGAATGTAGTAGTTGTCACATAGGCCTTTACAGAACTGGTTTCTTAGCATTTTAAGATAATAACTCTTTTTAAAAACCATTAACAGTAAAATAGAAAAGAAAAAAACTGAATAAAAGACTCAATAGAATAAAATGAAAAGTTACAGTAACTAGTTCCCTAAAAGTGAGATGTAAACCTAAAAATTCTATTATATGAGCCATAAGGCACTGGGTCTTTTAATTTAAATATAAATTCCCCCATCATTAGTAAGCATTACTATTTGCTAGGCACCATGAATCAAAGGGCCAGGCCTATGAGACACAAGAGCGTGAACTATGTAGTAAAAAAGGAATTGAAATCTCCACTACTTTTAAGTTATGGGACTTGAGCATATGTAACTGGTTCATCATTTACTTCCTCCTATTTAAATGTGGACAATGGTAGCATCTACTTTGTAAAGTAGTTACGAGAACTTAATGCAGGGCATATAATTCTTACTTGGAACACAGCAAGAACTCAATAGAGAATACGCAGAAGGAGGGACGGACTAATCATGGAGTTGTACAATTTGATGGGTTGGGGGATAAGGGAAATTGGAAGAATTTGTTCTGGAAAACGAAGTATTCAAATTTTGTAAATAAACTAGTGTAATAATTTTTTTTTAAAAAAAGTAATACTAGCTGTTTCTGTATAGTCAGATGGCAAATTTGCCTAAAGGAATATAGCTCAAACAAGTGGTAGAGCTAGATTAAAAGTTGGGTCTCAGCATCAACATGCACAATCTATCAACGTTGCTATTTAAGGGCATTTTATAGTATAATAGGGAGTTTGACTAAAGCAGGTTTTCTATTTCTTTTCCCCCTTCAGGATGATTTCAAATCAAGCAAGATTTAGGATGGTTGGAAAAAATAAATTTTAGAGAAATTAAAGTCAAAAGTTATTGTGTATGTGTTTTCAAAGGACATGTGTTTTCATCATACACATGGCTATTCACAAAATATTATTTACCAAGAGAAAAATATTTCATAGAAACATATTAACTAGAAAAAGAGTTCTTCAAATTTCAATTATTGTAACAAATCTCTTGGAAGAGTGCTGCATTAGATAATAATTATTACAATAATAAAATAAACATGAAAATTAAAAGTGAGCCCATCAACAAACGAATGAATAGAGAAGCTATGGTATATTCACACAATGAAATACTAGTCTGGACTGAAAAACAAAGAACTCATGAAATATACAAAATGGGTGACCCTGGAGGACATTATGCTGAGTGAAAGATCTTAGTCACAAAAGGACAAATACTGCATAGTGCCACTGTTTTAACATGGGACTGACATCAAGGTTGGGGGGAACCTAAGAAAAGAGGGAATAAATAATGTACACTGCATTGAAACAGATGAAGAAGAGAATCGTTTAAAAGGAATATAGGATTAAGTATTATTTTTATGACAAGATCCCAGAAAAAGAAATGCATAATAAAGTGGATTGTTGATTTGGGGGAAGTGTATAACAATGAAAGAATTTAGGGAGCTCTGATGGCCCAGTGGCAAGAAGCTGTACTTCAATCCCAGAGGTGCATGGTTCAAATCCACCAGATGTCCCTCCTGGAGAAGGAAGGACAATCTCCTCCTGCACCAGTCAGATCTGATTTGACGGTACACACACACAAAAAAGAACATACAAAAATAATTTTTTCTAAATTTTATTTTATTTCATTATTTTTTGTGTGCACCGTCAAATCAGATCTGACTGATACAGGAGGAGACTGTTCCTCCTTCTCCAGCAGAGAATCTGGTGGATTTGAACCGTGTACCTCTGAGATTGCAGTGTAACTTCTTGCCACTAGGCCACCAGAGCTGGCCAAAAATAATTTTTTTTAAAAAAAAAAAAGGAATTTTTTTTTCTTTCCAAAGAGAAAAATGAGCTGGGGAGAAGGTATGGGCAAGAAGGAAAATGTGCAACAATGAATGAATGGGGGAAAATGAAATGGAAAGAATATTCTGTAAAAAGTATAGATATGCTACATTTAAGAAATCATTAATAAAAAAAATTAAGTGAAAAATATAAAAAATTTCAAATAAGGTGTGTGTGTGTATATATATATATAGGGCTGACTGGGCTCTTTCACGATAAATGAACTAGTATAAAAGTTATGTCCAGAAAAGATGTCTGTAAAGCCATCTATATACAAGCCACTTAGAAAGAACTCTCCCCTATTCCTCTTTCAAATGGCCATACTCCTGGAAGTGCACCAAAATGATCTGAAAAAGGAGACCAATGGGCCTACGAATTAATTTACCTCACCTAGGAAATAGTAAAGGATTATCAAACTGCTCAGTATTTTAATCTCATCTAAATATCAGAACTATTTCCCCACATCAGTTTTATTTACACTGTGAAACTGTGATTATTTATTCTCAACTTGTCATTAGTCAAGTTAGGGAAAATTCACTATATCAAGAAATTACAGAGTGTTGGCTTACTAGTAAAGCCCTGCACTGCTAACCCCAAAGCAAACCATTAAAATCCACCAGTTGCTCTGCAAGGGGAGAAAAGACGGGTACTCTCCTCTTGTGTGATTTACAGTCTCTGACCACCACAGGCGGGTAGGCTATGAATCAGTTCCAACTTGACATCAGGTAACAATGACAGGAGAAACATAAAGATGCTATTTTCACTGCATGCTTTGTGTTACATTTAGTAGTTAAGAGTGCTTCTTGGCGAGCTCTGGTGGCCTAGTGGCAAGAAGCTGCACTGCAATCCCAGAGGTGTGTGGTTCAAATCCACCAGATGCCCTGCTGAAGGAGGAGGAATAACTGCCCCCTGTACCAGTCAGATCCGATTTGACGGTACACACATAAAAAAAAAAGAGTGTTTCTATATGACCATTACATTTCAACAGTATAATACATTAATGCACAGGGTGTTTTCTTATAAAAAACAGATTCTGAGCATGAAAGAGGGCAGGAACACAGTAGAAGAACTTGAAATAACACAGTCATGCATCTAAACAGAAGCCAAAAGAAACTGGCCAAGAAAAACTAGCAGGAAAAGACTGCCTGCCAAGTGGCTCCATTTCACTGTGATTCTCCAGGACCTTCTCCACCTGCAGCTACATTTTACGTGCACATATCATAAGCAGAGTGGGTAAAACCAGACATGGTCTTCAAATAGAACTGCAGGCTCTGGAGCTAGGCAGCCTGAGTTTGAATAAACTGTACCACTTACTATGCAACCTCAAATTACTTAATCTGTGTCTTAGATTTCCCATCTAAAAGATGGGGATAAAATAGTGCCAACTTCACAGGGTATTTAAAATACTCTGTTTTAGAAGATCATAAAAAGAAAAAAAAGATCATTTTCTAATATTCCTGATACTTCTTCTCTGCTTTATATTTTTTAATAAAGCAACTAACCACATAATATTTTTATTTAATGTCCTACCATCTCCCCACACTATCCAGAGAATACAAGATCTAAAACAGTAAAGACTTGTTTTGTTCAATACATCTTGTCCAATACTTAGAACAGTGTTCAGGATACAACAGATTCTCAAATATTTAATGATATTAATATTTGCTACCTGAAAATTACAGAATATAACTTTATGAATGAATGTCTATAAAAATATTACTAGCAAGCTTAGGTGAATTGCTCTACCCAATATAAATTGGTAATATGTGACTCTTGTGTTTTATAAAGTTTACTAGTTAACCTCAGAGCTAGAATCAACCCTCCAAGGATCACAGGCTACAATTCTATGCACATCCATTGAGACACTAACTCGGGGACAGGACAATTCAAGAGATTTAGGGGCTTAAGTCACTTCCAAGGCTATAAAAGGAATGTTCAAATGAACTGACTGGCCCTCTTTCTCCTTGCTGAACCCTTTGGTTCCACTTCTAGTCTCATATGGATGAGTTAAAAAATGAGAAAATTTTAAAAAGACTGCTTTTTGGTTCATTAATCTGAGAAATGGGCCATTCCTGGGTAGAGCACTACTTTTCTGCTGACATAAGAGGAAATGAGGAAAGCATCAACATTCAGAATAGCTTAGCAAATATTTTACACTACTTTCTTTGAGGACAGAAGATCTGTGCTGGCTCCATTTCTATAGTGCCTTTCCCACTGAGGTCACAGGCCCTAAACTTATTTTTTAAATGTGAATGCATTCATTAGATGTGCTCTATGATCCCTTCAGCTCTCAGAGACAGAGACAGGGAGAGAGAAAGAGAGAATGTGTGTGTGTGTGTGTGTGTGTGTGTGTTTCTGTGCATACATTCAAGTAGTACATAGGCGCTGCACATTTACTTTTGGTTTTGCTTTTGCAAAACCAAAGCAGTCAGGAGCTGTTGCAAACAAAAAGATCTGATTTTAAAACTGTTTCAAGACTCAAATGTTTTCTATGTGGAAATGCTGTTGATGATGAAACCATACGTCTGCAATAGCGGAATGAAATTTTTAAAAAAAGTTTTTGAGGTAATGTATATTTTTATGCAATGAGACATATATGTCCCAGCGTTGTCTCTGGTGCTTCGATTAGTGAGGTAAAGCCTGTTTCTACAGATTCGTGCAGTAAACAAACACCCAGTATAGACCCAAACTAGGATATGACCCTCTCACTAAATACCAGGGTAATAAATGAGGGTGAGCCCTGAAGGTGCTGTAAGTCACTGCTGTTGTTAGGTGCTTGCAACTCATAGTGATCCTATGTACAAAAGCTCTGAACGCTGCTCTATCTTGAACCATTTTCATTGTCTCTGACACACCTACCCCCATTACCCCAGTCACTGAGTCAATCCATCTCATCCAGTGCCTTTCTCTAGCCTCCTCAAAGCAGAACCTAATGAATATACTTAAAAGTTGCCATTGGCATTATCAACTCGTAGTTCTCATCAACTCATTTATGCTTGGGGGTTTTTTTTCCACTGCACTTATTATGTTTATTTTTACTGTCCATCTCTTCAAGGTAGTTTGCAAACTCAAGAAGAGAGTAATCTTTACTGTTTCATATCCTGACATGCTCGATTTCCCATGTGCCTAGGCACATAGCTGCCAATCAATTCAATCTGTTGACCGAATTAGTTGATTAACATAAAAATCCACATCAGAGACCTTCCTCCACTTTCTCCATTTCCCCCTAGGAAACAATTATAGGTATGCAGAAGAAAAAGAAAGTAGAGGGCCTTTTCTGTTCAAATGACAATATTCCTTTAACTCTGCTTTTCCCCTCTCTCTCTTCTATTATCTCTGAAAGATCTAGAAATTAGAAGGGAAATCAATTTAAGGAAAATGGAAAGCATCAGGTAGAGATGGACAGAAATCTCATCTCTAAACTCCAAGACCTGGAGACAGCAGAGAGAACAGCTCAAGTTATCTGCTGTAAATGAACAAATGGACAGAAGCGTCTTCTGTGGAGCAGAAAGAAGAAAATCCAGCTCCAAAATATCTTCAGAAATATGAAGCGCATTTGTTATAACATCACTGACTGTACATGGCCTTTTATTTTCAAATATTCACTTCTAAAACCTGGGGTATATTGAATTTTATGTGACCAATTATATACTCTAGAAGACTTTTTAACTGGCTTGCACTTTCAAAGTAGTTAAAGGTGAAGCCGTAAGGGAGCTCTGGTGGCCTAGTGGCAAGAAGCTGCACTGCAATCCCAGAGGTGCATGGTTCAAATCCACCAGATGATCTGCTGAAGAAGGAGGGGCAATCTCCTCCTGTACCAGTCAGATCTGACTTGACGGTACACGCACAGAAATTAATAATAATAAAAAAAAATGTAAAAAAATACGTGAAGCCGTATTCTACATTACTGTAATAATAAAGAGACTCAGGAATGTCATGAACAATACCACGCTCGCGGTAAACAGACAAAATTTTCTGAGCAAAGCTCACAAAGACAGACTAACCAATAGAACAAAGAAAGCCATTTGGAAAATCCCAGTGATCAACCAACTTCTTGATCTAGTTCCAACAGGATGAGGGAGAAGGCTTTTGATCAAAACAGCAGAGAAAATGATTACTTGGATTGGTCTTCACTAGAAACTACCAAGGGATACATTCCTGCATATGAGACACAGGAAATGGGAGGAAAATCGGTGGAAACTGTTGGTGGAAAAAACTAAATGTAAGCCCATCCAACACCAGCAGCCAGATGTTACAGGCACCCAAGCCAGAGAAATAGCTATTGCAAAAACTGAGACATCAAGGGTGCTTATGAGGAATTTTAAGTCTCCATAGATCAAGTTTCTTTAGAAACGTAAAAACAAAAAACAAAATCCCACAAAAAGCAGTCCAGAAGAGAGTAACTAAAATTAAACAAAAACCACTACAAGATGGAGCCTGAATTATATTAACAGTAAAGAAAAGAAGGTACAATATAGGCTTATTTTTCATGAGTTAGATAAATTTCATTCTCAATATTTAATGTAAATTTGGAAACAAGAGTTCTATAAAGTAAAATGTGGAAAATATATAATTAAGTGAAATTAATCAACTTAAAAATTAAGAAAATTGGAATAACCATGGTATTTCATGTTGGGATCCACTGTACGTTTCTGAACTAACTATTCACCCTGGGAGCAGGTGTTTGTTCATATGTTAAGACAGACCATCTAGACCGTACAGGAAAAGCAGTTATAAGCATGAGAAGGGAATGGGGACAGGGAAAGAACAGGAAAACAGAGGTTGAGAACCACCCAGGAATCCAGTCCACTTCCTGGGAATTATTCTTGGGCTTTCTGTAGTAGTCTAATAATCTGACACACAAACCAGCAGCAAGGCCCTATGCAGCTCAACACTGAGCCCCCCAAGTCAGGCTTTCCTGGCCCTAAATCCAGAAGGACGTAAATGAATCGAATCCAGCAAAAGAAGAGCGACATGCATTTTCACCATGGTAGACATCAACACGGACCTCACCTTGTCACTGTCATCATGACAAATGTGGTCGTGATGGATGGACTGGCACTGAAAAGAAGCACCAACACTACCTACAAGAGAAAGGGAGGAAAAGTTAAGATGCAAGTCATTCCTTACATTGAAACTATTTTACCAATTCAAAGTGCTATAATATCCACTATCCCATTTAATCTTCATAATATTCCAAGGCAGGTATGGCCGAGATTATTCAGATATTTTAAATAAAGAAAACAAAATCATGGAGATATCATCAGTGAAATGGTCTGAAATTTGAATCCTAATACTAATCCACCATTTTGTACTTTACAGAATGGTCTGCTTTCCAAATCAGGCCCTCCAAGTAAGCACAACAGCCTTCCTTCAATAAAGCAAACTCTGCTTTATGAAGAAGACAAACCTGTACTCATCTTCAGACTAAGTAATATTTTTGCAGAAAAGGGAGAAGACCTTACTTTATAAATTCTTAGCTATTGCTAAGGTTGCAATTCAGTATTGCTGAATCAGCGCAGACTCATAGCCAATCTATGAACAAAAAAATCAAACTCTGCCCTAGCCTGCATCATCCTCACAAGTTCAATTATACTAAAGCCATTATTAAAGTCACTGTGTCAACCCATCAAGAAATCAAAAGATGTGTGGCACTGGGAATCTACTGTCGAGAACCCCTTTAAAATGAGGAAGAAAATTATGTCAGTTTAAAGATTAAGGTGTGCCTGAGTCAAATAATGGTATTTTTAATTGCTATGCATCTGAAAGTTAGACAATCAGTAAGGTTGACAGAATCAAGGCCTCTGAACTTCTGGTGTTGAAGAAGAGTACTCAATATCCTACAGACTGTCAAAAGGACAAACAAGCCTGGTGTGTAGGAAATGTAATCAGACACTCCTTGGAAACAAAGATGGTGAAACTTCATCTGACATACTTTGGGCACACTGGCAGGAATGTCTAGTCCTTGGGAAAATACATTCTGCTGGGAAAGATGGAGGGTCAGAAGAGAGCGGAAGACTCTCATCAAGAGGAAAAACACAGAGACTGTAATAATGGGCTTGAGCATGCAGATGCCACAGGACAGTTCATGGTTCAGATCCATTTTTCATACAGCCATTATGAGTGAGAGTTAACTCAAGGGCACATGACAACAATAACATGGCTTCTATCATTCTTATCCACATTATACTTTTGAGGGGAAGCACTACCTTTCTCCACTTCTTTTCCTATTCATACATATATTCTCTCTCCATCCACCACCCCTCACTCACACAAACAATGATAATATATGGAGGCTTCACACAGTTTGATTATTTATTAAGAACTATTTTGATTTTCAAGGAAAAACACAAACAAAAAAATTAAATGTTCTGACCACTGTACTAAACACTATATACCTGCCCAAATCCTGACCTCAGAAGTCAGTTCTGGTGAAGTACAGACAGCTAAATCAACAGCTAAATATCAGGTAAGTTCTCCAATAAAGGGATGCACAGGGAACTGGGAAAGAACAGTTGACAGGCCCCTACCTCAGGACTCCTTGGAGGAGTATTTCTACTCGGGAGAAATATCAAGAACCTACAAGGAAGGTGATTAATAAGGTTGCCCCCTCTCAGGTGAGTAAGGATGAGTCCCAGTTAGCCAGGCAAACCAAGGCAAATGAAGCAAAAAAGGAAAATACATACAAAAGCAAGACACTCATTTTGGAGTATAGTGTTGACAAGTAATAAGGCTGAAGAAAGAGAGCCATATGATGAAGGCTCCTATTCTAGAGAGTTCCCATAATCCTCTGCTGATAAAAGGCAGTAAGTGACTTCCTAACTGGTAGTTTAGTGGTAAGGATTAGCAGTGCCGACCCAAAGGCAAGCCATTCGAACCCACAAGCTGCTTGACAGGATAAAGATGGACAATCTCTTCCTGTGCAATTTACTGCCTCTGAAAATCTGCTAGTGAGTCAGCTATGACTTGGTTCCAACTTTATAGGCCACAACAACTTCTTAGTTCCTTTCTTTCCCTATGAACCTTCACCTCCCTTCCACACACTAGCAAAAACGTCACTCCTCTCCTGAAAACCTTGCTATGGTTCTTTATCTCAGCCAAAGAAAATCCATAATTCTTACCTTGGTCTAAAGGTCTGACTACTCTATACCTTTCTGCTTATCTCTCCTACCACTTCTTCCTTCCTAAAAGGAAACTAAAACACATTAAATACATTCATACTGAATTATCATGCTGTTACATGACGTAAGTAAAGCAGTACCATTAATAGGTCTTTGTGTGCAATAATTTGGCCTCCCTCATTGCCAGCCCTACCGAGACCCCACTACCCTTTTGCTGACATGCCACGTGCTTTTCAAAACTTACACAGCTGGAATGCCACTGAGGCTCTTTCTGTACACTGCTTTGTAAAAGATGTTGTGTTGAATTTATCAAATGTAAACCTCCAACCTTCTTAATTGTTTTTGGTCAAACATTCTTCTATGTCATATAGCCCTGGTCTGTCCAGAAGTAACTTGTGGTTGCTGTGAAGCTGAACACTGTGATAGTGATGTGTCAAATGCGATAATGGTTATCCACGGTGGACAGTGTTTGGTGGAGCTCCCCGATTAAAACAAGCTTGGAAGCAGGTGTGGCATCCACTTCCACAGTAGCTTGGCTCTGGAAACCCTATGAACCTGGAGAAAGGATGAAAGTTATACAAGCATTCAGGTCTTTCGTTCATAGAGTCACTATGAGTCACCTACAACTCGATGGCACTTAACAACAACAACAACTTTCTTCTGTGAACACTGGCAGAAAAACTTTGTTGAGACATATGCATAAGCCTTGAAATGCTGGCATAAAAAAAAAACCAAAAAACAAGAGGCATTAAACCATGAAACCAAACGACAGAGACTACATTGGACATCTTTAAAGATTAAGTCGTCTTAAAAGTGCAGCATTTTGAGTGATCACTCACATCAGAATCGCTTCTCACTGTGGAGAATTGAAATGGGCCTTTTCACCATCGTAACAATAATGTGTTAATCAAGAAATAGGAAGTAATCTCTCTCAAACATTTCCTAGACTCAACAGATACACTGTCACCTCAGAAATAAGGATTTAAGCAATTAAAAGTGGAAGTTTTATATTATGAAACTGGACAATGAGTAATCTTGTACAACATGCTCTTGGAGGCCTATTTAAAGATCAATGAAAGGGGCCCCCAATAGCCAACATTTTTACAATTTAAATATACATAAAAAAAGAAAAAGAAAAAAGACTGCAGCTCACTGAAATACACCATGTCAGTGAAAATCCATGGCTTGCTAAAAACCTAAACCCAAACTTGACTCACTTTCCTAAGTAGATATGACTCTTGGTGACCTTCCATATGGCTTCCAAGGCTATAAATCTTTACAGGAAGAGTGGCTGATGGATCTGAACCACTGACCTAGTGAGCAGTGCAACCTATAGCTCACTATACCACCAAGAGTTCTGAATCTCTATAGTACTTTTTAGAAGAGAGAGAAAAGACATTTCAACTGTCACTTGTAAAAGTGTCTGTTAAAATGGAAAGTAGTTTCTTACACTGAGAGCTGGGATATATGTACACTCATGTTCACAGAGCATTATTTATAGAAGTAAAGAGCTGGAAACATGAATGGAAAAACTATGGTACATGCTGTCAAGTGCTAACAAGTCTAGTACGACTCATGGGGATCATTTGTTCTTATTCTTAGGTTCCATCTAGTCGAGTATGAAATCACAACAACCCTATGAACAATAGATCTGAACCCTGTCCTATCTTGTGCCATCTTCACAATCTCTGACACTCTCAAACCCACTGCTATAGTCACTCCATCAATCTACCTGGTTAAGGGTTTTCCTCTCCTTTGTTATTCCCTCCACCTTTCCAAGCATGATGTCCCTCTCTAAGGAACAGCCTCTCCTAGCAACATGTCGAAAGTACAAGAGACAAAGCTTTTTCATCTTTGCTTCCAAGAAGCACTTGACCTACACCTTCTCCAAGACATGTTTATTCTTTTGCCCTCCATGGGATTTTCAGTGCTCTTCTCAAGCACCACAGTTCAAAGGCATATGTACATACACACAATGAAATACTATGCAACATTAAAGAACAAGGAAGAATTTTTGAAATACTGCATAATGAACCTGGAGGGCACTGCTGAGTGAAGTCAATCATAAAGGGACAAATATTGCATGAGTTCTCCATTACAAAAGTTAAGGAAATGAAAAAGCACTAAAAAATTCTTTGATGATTATCAGGAATGGGAGTGATAAGGAGGGAAGGTTCACCACATACATCTGATGTGATAAAGGGTGAAATGCAAGCCGGCAGATTAAGCTGTAAACTCAGTATATATCTGTTTGCACTCAGCAATGCACACACCGGTAAATGCACATCAAAAAGTATTTACTTGCTAATCTGTGGTGAATAACCTCACAAGAGTTTCATCACCTCTTTGACTTGGTGGGGGACGAGTGAATGCGTGCACTACCAATTGGAGAAGGCACAACTGGACAAGTATGTCCTTTGCATTTTTTGGTAATTCCACTCTGGAAAAATAAAATATTACCTTTTTCTTCAAGCTAAAAAGACTTTATTTTATTTTACAAGAAATGCAAAAGATAGATGAAGAAATGACATCACAAGGAAGCAATCACATTCATTAAAAAGGTAGGGCATGAGGGAGCTCTGGTGGCCTAGTGGCAAGACGCTGCACTGCAATCCCAGAAGTACGCGGTTCAATTCCACCAGATGCTCTGCTGGAGAAGGAGGGGGCAATCTCCTCCTGTATCAGTCAGATCTGATTTGATGGTACACGTAAAAATAATTCAATAAAAATTTAGAAAAAAAAAAAAAGGTAGGGCATTCAACACAACAACCAGCCCTGGGGGTTCTCAGGAAGTCAGAGCTGTTAAAAAGATGGGAGAAGTGTGTGAGATTAAGAGAGATGTAAAATAATTAGAGGTAATGCTTGGTACCAGACTGTGTTATTAGTTTGAATAAAACAAGTGAAAAAGATATCTGAGAAAGAATAAAGACATATAGTGAAAACAAGAAAGATAAGAATTTATTGAAACGTTGTCTGAAAAATTCATGGTACACAAAAGGGCAGGACTTGCCCAAAAACAAAGTTCAGAAAGCACAAAGGGATTTCTTTAAAAGTGTATAAATTGTTCTTTCCTCCATATTTCCTTTCAAGGAATGAAGTCCATCCCTTTAGGTAACTTTCTAATAAATCTATCCTTACTTTTTTACCTTCAAAAAAGAAAAGTGTATAATTTGCAGAATGGAAACCTAACTTGATCAGTAAATTTCCAAGCAAATACAATTTTTTAAAGAGAGAAAGGGATACAAAAAAGCACTAGAATGCAAAAGTTGGAAACAAATGAGGAAGGAATGCTAGTCGGAAAGTAGGGTTTTGGTGAGAGAACTGAGGCTGGACATTGAATGACTTAATTTTGTACATTATTCATTACAAATGCATTAAAGACCACAAAAGGTGACTTTAAATATGGACCTCACCTGAGAGAATGCACAGGAATCAGACTGACTACATCTGTGGAAAGGATTGTTGGAGAAGCTCAGTATCAGCAGTTAAAAACAGGCCAGGTGCTGTGAAACAGATCATCAATTGCTCATGTGCAAATTCAAATTGAAGCTAAAGAAAATGAAAACTAGTCTACAAGAACCAAAGTATGAGTCTCTCCTATCCAAATTTTAAAAAAATTCCCCAGAACAGGTTTGAGGCACTAGATCAAAGACTAATGAGTTGTGGATGACATCAAGGACAGTATACACATGAAGAAAGCAAAAGGTCATTACAAAAACAATTAAGAAAGAAAAGACCAATATGGATGTCAGAAGAGACTGTGAAAATTGCACAAGAGTGTCAAGATGTCAAAACAAAGGGGGAAATGCCGAAATGAAAGAACCAAACAGAAGATTTCAAAGGGTGGCTCTAGAAAGACAAAGAAAATTATTAATGTGGAATGTGCAAAGGGGCTGGAGTTGGGAGAATAAAAAGGGAAGAACTTACTGGACATTTCCAAAGTCAAGAGAATTGAAATGCAATTCAAGCATTAAGTTTCAATGCTGAGAGATGCTATGGCCAAAGTCTAAAATGATCCAGAAAGCATCAAAAGATAAAAACAATACACAGAATCACTGTATCACAAAGAATTGGTTGACACCGAAGTATTTCAGAAAGTACCATACGAAGAAAAGCCAAAGGTAATGAAGGAAGAAGCTGACAAGGAACTGAAGGCATTGGCAAAAAATAAGGCCCCGGGAACTGATGGAATACCAATTGATATGTTTCAACTAACAGATGCAGCCCTAGACCTGCTCACCAGACTATGCCAGGAAATTTGGAGCTGCCTGGTCAACTAACTGGAAAAGATCCTTATCTGTTCCCATTCCCAAGAAAGGTGATCCCACAGAATTAGAAATGATCAAATAATATAATTCCAAAAATAGCTACAGAGAACTGCCAGTAGTTCAAGGTGGGTTTACAATAGCCCATCGGTGGCACCAAGGATATGATTGCTGATGTCAGATGGATCCTGGCTGGAACCAGAAGAATGTGTATTTGTGTTTTATTGACTATGCAAAGGCTATGTGAATCCTAACAAGTGTCATCCTAAATACTCAACTCATATTGCCTTAGCGTGGGAACCAACTCATAGCCAACCCTCCAGCAGGTTTTGAGAGGCTAAAACCACTTGGGAGAACTGCTCTGCTCATCCTTCTCCTGTGGAACAGCTGGTGGACTCAAACTGACAGAGAGAGACACCATCTCTGGGTTAGCAGCACAAGTCCCCACAGAGTACTCCAATGGGGCAGATTCTTAAATATACTGAGGTTCACAAGTTAAAAACACTAGAGTCTTAATTTTAAAATGACTTGCACCAAACATTATTTGCATTTCAAATCAAAAGACAAAAGGAAGTAGAATAAACTGATAATTTTTTTACAGGATAACAACTCTAAAGAAACTAGTCAAATGGTCTGCTTCAATTTTATTTTATTATTTTTGCATGAGTGTACCGTCAAAATCAGATCTGACTGGTACAGGAGGAGATTGTCCCTCCTTCCCTGGCAGAGCATCCGGTGGATTCGAACCGTGCACCTCTGGGATTGTAGTTGCAGATCCTTGCCACTAGGCCACCAGAGCTCCCCTAATGGTCTGCTTCAGATTGCTATTGCAAATGAAGTTGCCAATGAGTTCTTTCTCCTTGGATCAATAATCAACATCCATGAAAACAGCATTCAAGAACTCAAGTGAGGTACTGCAAGATTGCTTCCTATTTTTAAAAAACACAGATCTACACAGGCAACTAATATGAACCTAATCTTCTCAATCACCTTGTATACATGAAAGTTAGCTAATGTAAAAAGAAGACAAAAGAATTGGTGCATTGGAATTGTGTTGTTGGCAAAGAACACTGAACAAACATACTAGACTGTCAAAAGAACAAGAGACTAGACTCCATGGTACACAACAACAACATAATCAGGTAAAGGAGCTCTGGTGGCCTACTGGTAAGAAGGTGCACTGCCAACCAAAAGGTATGTGGTTTGAATCCACCAGTTGCTCAGAGAGAGAAATATCAGCAATCTCCTCCCATGTGATTGATAAC
The DNA here is from genome assembly GCF_000299155.1 of Elephantulus edwardii. NCBI lineage: Eukaryota > Metazoa > Chordata > Mammalia > Macroscelidea > Macroscelididae > Elephantulus > Elephantulus edwardii. The sequence continues at coordinate 1,162,335 of NW_006399802.1, forward strand.
ATCTGAAAACCCACTGGAGGAGCACATAACAACAAAAATCAGGTAAAGTCACAACTAATTTGCACTGATGGGAAATTATGTCAACCTATTAAACCACAAGACCACAAAGCAAGGAATTAAAATGCAAAGAAATAAACACTGAAAAGCAGGCTGATGTAACTATTTATTGGGAAAAAAAATTTAAGATGGCAAGCTGAATCATCCATCTGATTGTGTAAGTGATAGAGGCACAGGTATTCAGGAAAAACGAAAAAGAAAAAGAAGAGGTCTTAGAAAAAATCTGGCAAACCCAACTCAGGAGACAGGTTACAAACTCAATCCATAGAGGACAGGACAGAAAAACTGAGCACATGTGTCTGCCTCTTGGAGAACAGCTCTGGTGATGAACAACACTGAAAAATGGCAGCCCAGTGCAGTGAGGTTAAGCTTTTCTCCCCCCCAAAAAAGCAACACATCCCAATGTTTTATGAGAAATGTTATATTTTATTACTGGTAACCAATGTTAACATTTTCAAGACCCTTTAAGGGCCCAAAAACTGTTTGCAAACCAGATTTGACACAGATTGCCAACTTGTCATTTCTGATTTAAAGACAAACAGAAGCAGAAAGAGGGGGGGGAACCCAAAAAAAACTCCCACAAAACACAACAAAAGTCCCTGAAAATAATACTAAAAGGAGATGGTGAATGAATGGGGTAAAACCATTTACTGAAACCAAAAAAGAAGGGCTGAAGCATTAAGCTGAAAGTTTTACTGAAAACAAAAACAAAAAAACCCCAGTTTGAAAAGTATCCAAAGGAAGAGATTAGAAAACCATTCATGGCATAAAGGTCTAGAAGAGACAATAAACAGACAGTGATTTTCTAGCAAAATACTTGAGCAAAGTGCTATTTTTGAGATTGAAGTGTCTAGTTCAGAAAATCTTGCTAATAAATCCACTAACAAAATTATCTATATATTCCTGGACCAAGCAGGTCTTAGATGTAGAAATATTATTGCCATAGTTTTAGCATTCAGGAGGTGGAGGAGATTTAAAGGGTAAAATCAGAATAACCAAATCAGAATACTAAAACTTTTTTAAAAGTTGGTATTTTTTACTAAAAATCTTAACACAAATTCCACGCTGCAGCTTTAAGAACTCTCTTTCTCTTCACAATCATCGCACAAATTCCACGCTGCAGCTTTAAGAACTCTCTTTCTCTTCACAGTCATCTCTGGATGATTTCTTCTGATTAATGTACTGTGTCCCGGACCTGAACCTCGGTCATCTCTCCTAATCTCAAGAACAGAATCAGGATATATGGTCCTCCACCCATCAAGGTTCAATACCAACAAAAATCGTCCACCCCTAGTTTATTATGGGACATGTTAGGACATGATGCTTCACCCTAGAATGACAGAGGATGCATACACATTAAGTGACTTGTTATGTGCCATTGAATACTGCAACTCATAGTAACCTTATGAACCTCTCTGCACCTGGCCCTACCCTAGGCCAACCTCATCATTGTCCAACACACCTGACCTCATTGCCACAGGCAATGTGTCAATCCACATCATGAAGGTTCTTCCTGTTTTTGCACTGGCCTTCTACCTTTTCTAGCATGATGTTCTTCTCTAAGGACTGGCCCCTACTGACAACATGCCCAAAGTATGTGAGATAGAGTTATTACCCTTACCTCCAAAGAGCACCCTGATTTCACTTTCTTCTGGACAGACTTGTATATTCTCTGGAAGCCATGGCACGTTCAATACTCTTGAACAGCACCACAACTCAAAGGCTTGTTTTTATTAAAGGCTTATTATTTTCTGTCACTCATAGTCACTGTCCAGCTTTCAGATACATAGCAAGCAATTGGATCGGCACACCTTAGTTTTTAGAATGACACTGTCACTCATTAGCACACTGGAGAGGTCCTTGACATCAGAGTTTCCTAATGCAACTTACTTTTGATTTCCTGATTGTTGGTGCCAAGGATGAAGTGACTTAGAAATAGTTAAAGACAACTTATGAGCAATAAATAGTAAGTACTGAAAGCAAACAGAAAAAGTCTAAGTGAGATGAAGTAAATGATGAAATACTTTGAGAAAATACAAACAAGCTAATAGATAAGAGAAAATGACAATAGACTTGAAGTAGATTTCACAACCATGTTTCCATAATTTGGAGATATAATTTCACAGATGTTTTCTATTTTAATGTTTATTAATTGCATCATTAAATGGGTTTAATTTTTATTTATCCTATTCTTTTTGTATAAATTTTAAAAATATTTTCTCACACTTGATACACAATTAGAGGTTACACAATGGTCACCGTATGTGTAAATGAATAGCACCTACAGCAGAACAGAAATGCTTACAAACAACAAAGTTGGAGTGAAAGGCAGTTAAGTAGAAAAACCAAGCTAAGACAACAGAGTCAAACCAAAGCAGAAAGACCTAGGGCTGATGAAGGAAAGAACCAGCTGGTGGAAGATTCTCCTACAGCAATGAAGTACACATGCAAAAGCCAGTCTGACTCTTGCACCCTCCTTGCTTTTTTAGCTGCACACTGTACTAGCACATGCCTGTAGCCCCTCAACGCCTCATCGCCATGCCTCGCAAAATTGTGGAAATTGAAGGCTTTCTATTCATGGCCAGGAGAAAGGATGCCACCAAGCTTGTCAAAATTTAAAAAAGTAAGAATAATGTGAAGTTTAAGATTCGGAACAGCAGGTACCTTTGTACTTTATATTCCAGTCATTACAAAAATGAAGTAGTCCCTGCCCCCAGCTTTGGCAGTGAAGGAGCTGAAATGAAACAACACACAGATATGAACTATAATAAAACTTTCAAAAACAAGAAAGCCAGTCTGATCCCTTAAATCAGTTTTTCAATTTCGTACTACAAAATGTTAGTTGAAATCAAGGGGTGTAAAAAATAACAAAATGGGGGAGCTCTGGTGGCCTAGTGGCAAGAAGCTGCACTGCAATCCCAGAGGAACAGAGTTCGAATCCACCAGATGCTCTGCCGGAGAAGGAGGCGCAATATCCTCCTGTACCAGTCAGATCTGATTT
>NW_006399802.1:1168142-1168799 GCF_000299155.1 Elephantulus edwardii
AAAACAGTGCAACAATGAATGAATGAAAACCCAAAATCTCTGTAAATGTTCATTAAAACTAATAAAATTTAATAATAATAATTTTAAAAAAGCAGAGGAAGCATTCTAAGCAGAGAAAACAGCTTATAAGGAGGTCGCAGAAATGAAAAGCTGGGTAGGTTCAAGTGCAAGAAAAAGCCACTGAAAAGTTTTAAGTAGACATGTGACCTGTTCTTTTTAAAAGCTCTGTGCTGCTATGCAGAGAAGATGGGAGGAAGGCCAGAGTAGTACGAAGACCAGCTAGCTAGAAGACTATTAGGTAGTTCAGAGAGCAGGATATGACGGCTTCAATGGAAAGACACAAAATGCAGCTCAGAGGTAGATTGTTGTTATGTGCCAATCCATAGCTCTAGTGGGTTTCCAGAGGCAGTAAATAGCACCGGAGGAGACTGCTCACCTTTCTCCCACATAGTTGTTATCTTTAAGGCGGGTTGAAGACCATAACTGACATCCAAGCAGATATATGCACACCCATGTTTATCGTGGCTTTGTTCACAATAGCAAGGAGCTGGAAACAACCCAGGTGCCCATCAACAAACAAACGGATAGAGAAGCTGTGGTATATTCACACAATGGAATACTACGCTGCATTGAAAAACAAGGAACTCATGCAATATT
>NW_006399802.1:1168899-1177849 GCF_000299155.1 Elephantulus edwardii
AAAAAAAAAAAAAAAAAATGTTCATATCTAACAATTTTCTTCTTTAAAACAGCCTGTAAAGCGCTGTATTAAAATTCTTCTCCATTTCAATTAGCACTGGGGCTCTAGACTGGAATGTGTGAGCCATTCTACATAGTACTTCAACTCAACAACTCAACTCATTGACACTGACTAGTAGCTGACCTTCTACTGGGTTTCTGAGGTTGTTTATCACCAAGGAAGAGACTGTCCATCTTTTCCCCACAGAACTGCTGGTGGATTCGAACCACCAGAGAGGCTAGACCTTTAGGTTAGCAGCGCAACTCCCTACAGATTTGCTGTTATATGCCATCAACATGGAATGGACTCATAGCTGATGCTCAAGCAGGTTTTCAGAAGCAGTGAACAGCATGGGACAAGATGTCCATCTTTCTACTATGGAGCAGCTGGTAGATTAAACTGTGGGCCTTTGGGTTGGCAGTGCAACTTCCTACCACTAGGCCAGCAGAGCTCCCTCCCTATAGACTAGGCCACCATCATTTGAATTTTCTGATTCTCCCACATCCATTCTGCTTTAGTCTATTCCTTGTCTTCCTTTTCTTTCCCTCCCTCCATATAAATTTTTGGCTCTTGCACAGGAAAGCTTGCCAAGTTCTGTGATGTGCTAAGAACTCTTCATGCTATTCTGTGTGGTCCACATGAACAACTAGAGCTCACTGCTGACAGAGAGTTTTCTATGGCTCAGTCCTGCAAGTTCTGACCATGCCAACAACCTCCAAGCAGAACTTCTGGCCCTTCAAATAGATTCTGGCCATTTTGTGATGACTTGCATCATATGGAGGTTATTTTCTGTTCTTGGAGTTTAGACAGAGGAGTTAACAGAGCTCATCTAAACTGTGAGGATTCACCCAACAATCTCTTAAGAGTTGAGGATAAAATAAATTTGAGAAGAACTGTATATATGAAATGCTTCCCCCCCAACTGTGCATCTCGGAAAAACAATTTATGACAAGGAAAGGTTTAGAATTATTTTAATGAAAATAAAAATTAAACCAAAAACTTTATTATGTTTAAATACACACCAAGTTAGACTGATTAAGCTCTCTTGGTTAAGTGTAGCTAGAAGTCCTGATTCATCTTACCATGGTGATCAAAGAACCCAAACAAAACACTCCTTCCTTCTTGGTGTTTCCATGGGTTTCTGTGTGTCTGTCAACCACACTGCCTTCTAATCCAAGAGCTACTTGAAAATAAAAGCCATGACTTACATGCCTTTCTATGATACCCTGCTCAGTGCCAGACATAAGTTTTTGTTGCCAGGTGCCACTGAGTAGAGCAATGTTCATACAGCAACACTATATGAACACCAAATCTGAACTCTATCCTATCTTGTGCCAGGTATATGGGAAGTATCAAACAAGTACTTCTGAAAGCAAAATTATGATATTCATCATTCAGATGGCAATTTTTAACTAAAAGTCTGCTATCTCTGAAAGATTCCAAACTGGTAGGAAATAGCTACCTACCTCAAGCTCTAACTATCTGGGCATCTGATAATATGGGATACTAGGAAAAGTTCAGTAACAAATGAGCTGACAAAATAGGTACTAAGGAAAGGATTAAGTCTCTTAAAGAAGTTTAATTAAAATATAACAATTTTTGTATATTCTTAATTCTTAAGCCCTGTTGGTACACCCAGTATTCAAAATAACTACTGAATATGTAACAGAAGTATAAACACAGAAAGGAAATGGTATTACCAACTATTTGCTTTTTCTTTTCTATTTTCTTTCAAACTCAATGACCTTAGGACCCAGGCCAAATTTTAATGCAGTTAATGTATTTTTTAAGTGTTAAAATCTAAAGCTTCCTCTTGGCCTGGGTCCCAGCGTTCAAATCATCTCCCTACAGCTACTATATTTGTTTTCATTGTGATTAGCTTTTATCTAAGTAGTATGCCATTTCAAACTAAAATGATCAAATAAAGCAAAAATCTTAACCAGTTTTCTCAACAGAAATGCATATTCTAGTTGATTTAATTTTCTGGTTCCAGAGGTTGGTTTTGATAAGTGAACCTGACAGTTAATATTCAGAAAAAACACATAATATACAAATAATAGTCCTGACTCAAGCATATGAGGAGAATTTTTTCCTTTTATTTTTCTTTTGGTGCTTTTCTTTTTTAGGCTAAAGTAGTGGTGGTAGAGTAAAAACAGGACAGCATTATCATTCAATCTCTCTGGAACTCAATTTTCACATCCTTAAAATGAACAGGTTCAGTCAGGTAATGTTTACACTCTCTTTCACTTCTAAACTCAGAGCAATTAGAATACTGGGCATGTCTTCTTAAATTTCACAACATTTTCTGAAAAATATTCCCTAAACTCCAACTCCTCAGAGAATTCTGAGCATAAGATTACCTCAAGTTGGAAGATAAATCAGGTAAACATCCAACTGACATTCAGGTCCTCTCTGCAAATACTTGTATACTTTAAAAAAAAAATAATGGATTTGTATAAGAATCACTTTCTCTAAATCACTATTAATGAAGGAATTGCTCAAAAGACCTGCCATGGTCTGAAACATTTAGAGCCCTACAATGTATGCTACTCACAAAAAAGAATGATCTCCAGACTTTTAACAATACCACAGGAGTTTTAAGGCTTTATTTACTATATATACTATGATTTTGCTCAAAATAATTTTGTATACTCAGTGATTTAAAGAACAGTGCAGGAATATCTCCTCAAAAAAGAAAACAGTATAAACTTTAAAAAAAAAAATCCTAATTTATTTATAGGGTGCTCTGGGGGCCTAGTGGCAAGAAGCTGCGCTGTAATCCCAAAGGCACACTGTTCAAGGCCACCAGCTGCTCAGCAGGAGAAGGATGGGTAATCTCCTTCTGTGCAATTAACTGCCTCTGAAAACCCACTGGAGGGTCAGCTATGGCTCAGTTTTGACTCATGGCACACAACAACAACAATGAATATACATATACATACATATGCATACATATATACATACATATACATACATATATACACATACACACACACACACACATATATAATTTGTTGTTGCTCGTTGCCATCCAGTCATAGGTGACTCATAGCGATCCTATCAATGAAAGTCCTCAACACTTGCGTACTTGACTTTCATCCTTTCTCCAGGTTCATAGTGTTTCTGGAGGCAAGCTATTTACAGAAGTGGATGCTACTTCTGCTTACAAGCTTGTCTCAACCGGGAAGCACCACCAAACACTGTCCACCATGGGTAACCGTTATCACATCTGACATGTCAGTGTCACAGTGTTCAGCATCACAGCGACCACAAGTTACCTCTGAACAGCAAGTGGACACACAACAGGGCTATACAACTTGAGAGAGAGAGAGAGAGAGTGTGTGTGTGTGTGTGTGTGTGTGTGTGTGTGTGTGGGGTGGAGAGAGAGAGAGACAGACAGACAGACAGAGAGAAACAGGGAGACAGACACAGGCATGATGTTACCATTTTAATATATAAATTATATTCTTTACAAGTTTAATAGGGAACTCTTATGGCACAGTCTATGAGGAGTTTTACTGCCAACCCAAAAGCCACACAACTTTCTGGCAGTCTGAATACACAAACTCAAAGGGAGAGAGAAAAGCAATCTCCTCCCACATGAACTCCACTAGAGAATGAGAAAGGAGTTGGGTTTGACTTAGGTTGAAATGATGGAAGAGCTTAACTTTAATACTATTACATGCTGCCACCAAGTGGCAAGAGAATGTCACAGGCAAAGGAGGGCGATATAGGAAGAGCACAGTGGTTTAAGACAGACTTAGAAAACTTTACCCACTAGAACCACTCATAAATTCCTGTACCTTTTAATCCTCTGCAACCTAAACTTATATAGGGAGTTCTGGTGGTCTGGTTAGTAGAGAGCGGCACTGCTAACCCAAAGGCTGCACCACCTTCACCGCACCCGAAGCCGCCAGCTGCTCCAGGAGAGAAAGCTGAGCACGCTCTGTGCAATTTACAGCCCCAGAAACCCACCGGAGGGTCAGCTATAAGTTGATTCCAACTTAATGACAGTGTTTATTTTTTAAAAGTATACCAATTTCAATGAAATAAAGATCTTCAGACCAAATTTAAAACTCAACAAAAAAATTTTTTTCAGCTGTTGTGTACCTTTGAATAGTATCCAACTGGCACAGGAGGAGATTGCCCCTCCTCCAGCAGACCATCTGGTGAATTCGAACTGCACATCTTCGGGAATGTGGTGCAGCTTCTTGCCAATAGAGCCCCCTAACCTAACAAAATTTAAGATATAAAATTTAAAATTTAGTACTTCCTCCTATAAATCACAAAGATTGCTGTCACTGTTGCCGTTTCAAAACCAACCTTGATTTTTTTAAATTTTGCCCTATAATCACCTCTGATCATTCATAATAAAATCCCTAAAGAAATAATAGGGAATCTCTCCGAATTACTAAGGGGCAATAGTTAGAGGACTCACTGATTCAAATAATGGTCTTTTCAAATATTTGCTATGATGCCAAAAACCACACAATGAATAAGAGTAATGGAAGAATATCTGACGCCTTTGAACTTTGGTGTTGGAGAGGTGTACTGAATATTCAAAAGAACAAACTGACGCATCTTGAAGAAAGTGATGCTCCTTGGAGACAAAGATGATAAAGCTTTAGTCATCTCACATACTTTTGGCATGTTGTTTAGGAGAAGTAATTCCTTGGAAAGGGAGAGCATGCTTGGAGAAAGAGAGGAAGATCTTCATCGAGAAGGAGTGACACAGTGGAGTGCAACAATGGGTTCAAGTGTGTAGGAGATTATGAGGATGGCACAGGGTTCAGATCTGTTGTTCATAGGGTCACGAGGAATCGTACTCGATTCAATCGCACCTAATAACAACCACTACCACCAAAGCCAACTGTTCTTCAGAAGATTCCAACTCACGGCAAACCTTTCATGTGTTAGAACTGATTCCACCCCCTCAAACCTTTCTTCCTAAGTCTAGATGGACTCAAAACCTCCAACCTTTCTGTTAGTAGCTAAGTGTCTCATTTTTTGCCCTACTCAGTGACTCTCTCAGTTTTACTTGCTGCCACTGAGTCAATTCCAACTCATAACCCTATGTACTTGTTGTTCGGTGCCATCCAGTCAACTCCCTTCTCCTCCCTTTCCCCTTCCTGGTAGCCACACTAGGATGATTCTGTGTATAAACTTTTCTTTAGTTTTTCTAACAGTGACCTTGTACTCTATTTGCCCTTTTGTGACTGGCTTATGTCACTCAGCATAATTTCCTCTAGACTCCTCCATGTTATGCAGTATTTCATGAATTCTTTATGATTCTTTAGTGTTGTGTAAAACTCCACAAGATTGACTGTGTGAATGTACTATAGTTTATCTGTCCATTAATGGGCACCAGGGTTGCCTCTGTCCCTTTGTGAGTGTGAATAATACTGCAATAAGCACAGGTGGATATTATCTATTCTATTCATGTCACACCTGCTATTTCTTTAGAATATATCCTAGTTGTGGGATTGCTGAATCAAATGGTATTTCTATTTCCAACTTTTTAATAAAGCACTAAACTACATTCCATCATGGTTGCATCATTTCATTCTTACCAACAGTATAAGAAAGTTCCTATCTAAATCCTCACCAAGTTTCGTTGTTTACTGTCTTACTGAACGTTGCTATTGTCACTGAATATTCCATGGACTTGCAAAAGAACAAATATATCTTAGAGAAAGTTCTGCCAGAGTGTTCCTTAGAGGTAAGGAATGCAAAGCTTTGTCTCACACACTTTGGGAATGTTGTTAGGAGGGGCTGTTTCCTGGAAAGGGACATCTGCTTGGGAAAATGGAGGGTCAATGAGACAGACTGACACAGTGACGACAGCAGTAGGTGTGATTATGTCAGAAGTGATGAGGATGGCAGAGGCTAAGACAGCTTCAGGTAGTCGTTCATGGGGTTGCTCAACTCAACACCTTTGCTGGAGTGAGATGTTATCTCATAATTGTTTTGCTCTGTATCTCTGTAACAGTTAATGAGGGAGATCTCTAGTGGTTTAGGAAGAAGTTGTGCTGCCAACCCAGTGGCATGTGGTTCAAATCTACCAGCTGCCCTACAGGAGAAGATGGGCAATCTCTTCCTATGGGAACAACTGTCTGAAAACCGACAGGTGGGTCAGCTATTAGTTGATTCAGACTTGACAGAAGATAAGAAACAAACAGGACAATAGCTAATGAAGGAGCTTTGGGGGCAAAATCAACATAAGAGTTACACTGCTAACCCCCAAAATATGTATTGTAACTCCTGAACTAACCTCTATGCTTGTAGTTCTAATCCTATTTGGGAATAGGTTGTCTATATTATGTTAAAAGGCAGGCTTATTGTAGAGTGTATTTTGAGTCAATCTTTTCTGAAATACTAAAAAAAAATTTAAACATGAAGGTGAACATGCAGAGATGGAGAAAAATCTCCAAACCACAAAAAGATCTCTAAGGGACCAGAAAACAGAGACTAAACAGCTAATGCCTCTTCCCCAAGAACTGACAGAGAAAGCTTTCCCCTATAGCCAGTCCCTTAAATTTAAACTTATAGCCCCCTAATATACGAGAAAATAATTTACTCGTTAAACCTACCCATGTTTGATATTTTTGTTATGCCAGCATTAGATAAGCAAGACATGCACAAAACTAAAAACCTGACAGATTAACTGACTTCAGTGTTTTCAAAAGAAAATGGAAACATTTAGTCAAGAAATCTGTAAACACAAAAGAGTCTCCTCTATGATGACTGGAAACATCAGCACAAAGATTCTATTTTACAATTAAGATATTTTAGGTTGTTGTTATCACGACTTTAGGGAGAAATTATTTAACTTAACGGTGTTGGGGGGGAGAAAGCTGTAAAGCCAAAAAAGAGAATTAAATCCATTTGCTAAAACCACAGTTTTTAATATGTGAAAACCATACTCATGGACAAAAATATGTGCTTCCAATTATAAATTACAGATGAAACAAAACACATCTTTTGCGTTTTCTTAAGATCATGACCAATGCCTACATGATATTCATACTGGAATATAGCTGTTAACAGGCGTTGTCAACTTTATGATGGCTCACAGCTACCCTATAACCAATAAATATTTTAGAAGTTCCAAATTTCTCATCTACTGGCACAGCACAAATGCTCAAGATAAGTACCTAATGTTATTACCCAAACACCTTCATCATGATTCTAAATAGGTAGCAAAAAAATACAAAAGCACTCATTACCGAAAACAGGAGAGGTGGTCAATTTTACTGTTTGGCTTTTTAAAAAAATTTTTTTACCACATTGTTGTTATGAAGTAAGTTTGCAAAACTGAGGATTTCATTTTCAGCATATGTGACTTTAGGAAAGGAGATCTGATCCAAAGTTTAAAACAACCAAACAGGAAATTCAAAGGCAAGAATAAAAAGACCTTTTTATTACTGGTCTAGTCAAGTTCTTATTGTACATATGTATATTGGAGTAAAAGGTGGTGACAAATTGTGTGTGCTCAGGTGTCTGTCCCAATTCTTACCCCAAGAACAGAGAAACTAGAATGATTCTGAGAATTAAGATTTTTTTAAAAAAAGCACAGTGATAGAAAACAAGCTTTTCCAAGGCCAGGAGCATTTACTGGATTGACTGTCAACAGAATCAGCTTCAATAGCGGCTCTATTACACATAAACAAACAAATGGCATCTGAAGGTGGCAATTAGCAAGGAGGAATGTGTTCTGAGGAAAACTCCTATCATGGCCAGCTCTGCCCAAAGAATAGTGAATGAGGGGGCAAAAACTTTCTGAGTACTACAGGCATTCACTGCTAAGAGTTTTTCTTCAAACCCACCATTATTTAGATGATATTTTCTAGAAGACAAGCCACCTGCTTTTGCTTTAATTCCATGGATATGTACAAAGTACTCAGTACTAGGTGCTGGGTACAGGATGCTGAACACTGTGGAGGTACCATTAACCCCTCATTCTGCCTGCATTCTAGTAAAGAAAACAATTGGGTGTTTTTTTTGGTGGTTTCTGTTTTTTTTTTAAATGGGGGGTTGAGGGAATAAGGCAAGCCAAGAGTTCCAAATCTTTTCAAGTCCTCTGTTCTTCACAATTCTGACCCATTTCAGAAGCAGTTTAGGGCAGCATTTTAAAGTTATATTAGGAGAGGTAATCAATTAAGAAGGCTATCTCGTGGCTATTCCATTTTTACAAACATTATGACCCTAACCATCTTACTGGATAAATGAAGACAGGAAGAGCCACACTAGATCTGAATATAAATCGCCAAAGGTTATTCCCTGCCTTGGACAAAATGAAGGTTATCAGGATAAAAAGTCAAGGGATACAGAAGAGGAAAGAGAGATAAGATCAAAGGAGAATGGGCTTCTGGGAATTCATCCAAGGCAGCACTGCATACCTCAATGAATTATTTGCACCTTCTTTTGAATTACCATGTATGCGTGAGAAGTTATAACCAAAACCAAACTCTTCTGCTAACAGGCAAGCTCACTTGTCCTTCTAGACCTAGACAGAAAAACGTCTGGGTCACAAATATAAATCCACGGATGAGCAACTTCAATTGTGTTAATTACTATAAAAGAAAAAATCAAGGTGCAATTAAAGAGGATAGAGATAACTTCCTTTAGACGATATACTCAAGGAAAGCCCCTTGAGAGGAAGGGACACTGATGTCGAGCAAGCTAAGTAGTAGTGGGATCTGAATGAATGAAAATCCAAAGCCTCTGTAAATTTTCACTGAAATTAATAACAAATTTAAATTAAAAAAAAAAAGAATTCACTTAGAGTAAGGATGGCAATGGATTTATAACTGCTCAAGCTAATAACACTATATCGTGGCATGGAGGAGGAATAGTGGAAATGTATCCACATTTACAATATTCCTCTTACCAAAACCATTTATGGAAAATA
>NW_006399802.1:1180698-1187623 GCF_000299155.1 Elephantulus edwardii
GGATTAGATAATAAAAATGTGTACTTATTCTTACATGCCAAGCCAATTTGTTCTGTAAATTTTCATCCAAACAACACACAAAAAAGATTTTTTTCAAAAAAAATGTTAAACCAGGCAAGCTCTGGTGGCCTAGTGGCAAGAAGATGCACTGCAATCCCAGAGATAAGTGGTTTGAATCCATCAGATGCTCTGCCGGAGAAGGAGGGACAACCCCCTCCTGTAACAGTCAGATCTGATTTGACGGTACACACACACAAAATAATAAAAATAAAGTTTTTAAAAAAACGTTCAACAATGAAAAAACCCTTATTATCTAAAAAAAGAGAAGGGGAAGAGATTGGAAAAGACATAGTGAAAGGGTGTATGTGAAAGGAAGAGCAAGAAAAACAAATGTGCCAAAAATGATCACTAACAAACAACAAATGCTGGCGAGGTCGTGGAGCCATTGGAACTCTTACTCACTGCTGGTGGGAATGTAAAATGGTACAGCCAATAAGGAAGGCTTCTCAGTGCTTTCTCAAAAAGTTGTAAATAGATGTACCATTTGACTCTGCAATTCCACTACTGGGAATATACCCTAAAGAAACCAGAGCCACAGCACAAACAAATGTATGCACACCTGTGTTTTATTGCTGCGTTATTCACAACAGCAAAGAGATAGAAGCAACCCCAAATGTCCAACAATAAATGAATGAATGAACAGAAAATCTATGGTACATTCACAGAAGGGAGTATCATGCACAAAAAAACAACAAACTCATAAGGCATTACAACACAGGGGAGCCTAGAGGCCATTATGCTGAGAGAAATATCTCAGTCACAAAAGGACAAATACTATACAACACTGCTGTAAGAAAACAGGAGTGGCACAAAGAATGGAAAAAGATAACGAACACTGAGGTAGAACAGATGAGGGAAAGAACTGTCTGGAAGAACAGATTAGGTATTATATGTATAACAACAATCTGTAACAAGGGGTGCACTGCTGCATTGGCTGGGGGGGAAGGGGAGTTAAGAAAATGTACAACAAAAGAAAAAATAAAATTTAAAAAATATGTAAAAATATTTGCACTAGGTTCCCTTATTTGAGCATTTGGGAGTCATTTTGTGATTAACAAAACCACAAAAACAAAACAAAACAAATCCAGGGAAAAACCTTTTGGTGAGATAACAATTTCCATTTTGAACATGTAAATTATGAGTGCCCTATAAATAAAAAACCTTATAATTGTCATCATCTAAATGGCATTTAAACTCTTAGGAGCAGATGACACCTATCTCTAGAAAGAATACAGAGGTGAGATGAAAGAATGGATTGAGAGAAAAAGAAGGGGCTAACAAAAAAATTTCCACAATACATACAGAAATGTGTTAGAACAGACTCAAGAGCAGCCTAACAACAGTTAAATGACATCTGACTAAATTACTTGTCGGTTATAAGAAAAACTATTAACATGTAAAAAGAGCAGAATATACATTTTTTCTGGATGTTATAATGAAGCTAATGAATTAAGATAGAAGAGTCATGTGAAAATACCATAAAAGGCATCCACGTTAGCAATATTTAGCCAGTAATAAAATTGTCCAACTGAAAAACCCAAGAAAAATCACTGAAATATTTCTAAAACTAAAACAGCTCAGAAAGATTATGAAATTAAGCATGTAAAAATCAACAAAGTAGGAAGATATCACATAAACAAGTGAAAAGATATACTGTAAAAGGGATCAATTATATCCAAATTACTAAGTGTAATGCATTTCTAATCTGGATACTATTGAGAATTCTGTAGGAATCATCACAAAATTTTTTCTTAAACTATGCTGCTTTTGTGTGTGGCATCAAGTCAGAACCAACTCATAGCTGACCCTCTCTTCCATGGACCAACTGATGGATCTGAACCACCTATGGAAGGAAAACTGTATGATTAAGTGTAAGACCTTGTTCAAAATAAGAACAACTGCAAGGATTCTCCCTATCAATCACTCATTGTGTAAAACCACAGTAAGTAAAACAGGTAACACAAATGTGAGAAAAGAGACAAATCAAAGAAATTGAACAGAGAACAGGAACACAAAGACAGAAATACTTATACTGTGATTGGCTTTACTGTACTTCACACATATCATGCTTTTCAGTTTTGTTTTTTTACAAACTGAAGATCTGTGGCAACCCTACGTTCAGGATCTTCAAGGCACCATTTTTCTAAGAACATGTGCTTACTTTTCATCTCTATGTCACACTGTGGTAATTCTAACAGAATTTCAAACATTTTAAATACTGCTATTACACACTTAATAACTTTCGTTATAATCTTTTGAAGATTATTTAGAAATAGCTGGAATAGTATATTGACAGGGAACTCCTGGATAGTCAAACAGGACTTCAGAAGAGGCTGAAGCGCACAGGTTATCACGGCTGGGGTCAGGTGGCCCTTGGCTGAAGCAGAGAATACCAAAAAGATGCTTACTTGTGTTTTACTAATTATCCAAAGGCATCTGATTGTATGAACCCTAACAAATTATGGCCAAGAATGAGAAAAATAGGAATTCCAGAATACTTAATCATGCTTATGCAAAAGCTATACATAGACCAAGGATGAGCTGTCCAAACAGAACATCTGTGAGGGTCTACCTCACAGGATTCCAACAGTACAGAGATGACAAACTCAAGTTAGGATGGATAATCTGAGGAAGATTTATTTATAAAAAGAATAATTACAAAGGGGGGAGGAGGCCCTACAGAAGTCTAACTAGGGAACAGAACAAGAAACCATGGCTAGCAAAGGCAGACCGGAGACAGATTACCAGAACTCAGAAGGTTGTCATGTAATGCAGACCTCCCTGAGATGTGAAGGGATGAATACTCTGTTCATTCTCTTTCCTCTTTTCATTCTCCTCTAAGGTGACCCCAACAGGAAATGAGAGGACCTGGGAGCTCTTTTCTTGAGTTAGAGAGAAGGGTGGGAGATAAAGACAGGCCCTGGAGAAGCAAATGAGAGGGTCTGTGGCCCAGATTTCTTTCAACATTTTAAAAGATTAATTACAAAGTAAAAGCACAATCTCTTCATTAAAAATTAAAATCTCATACAAAAAGAGAAAATCCTACTCAGCAAAACCTTAGCTTTTTTTTCTCTCCAAAATGAATCATCTTTATTATCAGCTATTTGATGGGATTTATTCTTTTTCTAGATAGGTTCCTGAATACACCTCAATAATAGAATTTTTTTGTGATATTTTATTTAACATAAATGGCATTCTTTTATAAGTTTCTGCAACTTTTTTTCCTTTAAACTATTTTAGTTCAGGTAAAAAATAATTCCAGGAGTCAGGGTCCCTCTACAGGGTTATTTAGACTCTACATCACTGGGTAATTTGTTAAATATGCAAGTTCTTAGGCTCCCTGCTAGACGCTCTGAATCAAGATGCTCAGGAAGTAGGGGCTAGCAGTCTGTTTTAACAGTCCCAAGGATTTTCAAGCATTCTAAGTTTGAAAATCACTTCCTGAACACTAAAAACATGCTCCAGCATATGAACCCTGGCTAAAAATGTGTATTTTAACAAGATCTCTAGGTGATGCAAAAAGTAAGCTAAAGTGTAAGAAATACTGGTCTACCTCATCGCTATAATCCATAACCCAATCCAACATTACCCCACGTATCTCCACACACAATGTCTATGAGTGTTTTCTGGAGAAGGGAAGGTGATGCCAGCACAAAGAGTAGTGATTTTTAATTTCTTTGAATTTTAATCTATCACTCTTGTGGGAAAATATTAGCAATACATGCCTCAGTTACAGTATGTTAGCAGTGTCACCTTTGTGTGTGAGAGGCAACACAGAACTACCATTAAATACTTTGGAAATTTACTCCTCACAGGTGTCAGGGCTATTTCATAAAAGTTATCATTTTTCCTTTAAAATACATGATTTTCAATTTTAACTGCAGGCATACTAAAATCACCCAAGAATAGCTAGCCTTTGTTTGTGTCTCTAATGTTGCAGCAGGAATTAGTTTTAAAACAAACCTTAGGCATATACCTTCTTTGTTCTAACGAGGACACCTTTACAGACAAGTACATATAGGGTATCTATTCTCCCATTTGCACAGAACTGGTGGAGAGGCTCAGCTTATCTCCTCAGTACTCACCTAAAGGCTCGAGAGATTTTATTTCAAAATCTAAGACCCTCCCTTGCCTCCACCTCTTCCTTTACATCTCTTTCTCCTCTATGCTCACATCTGTTCTAGTGCCAGTACATCGATTCTCTCAGGAAATTTGCCAGGTTAACTACATACACATCGGTGATTGCAAATTCTATAACCTCAATGCTCAATCCAGCCAGACCGCATGCCTAATACAAAGATCTGTTTTTCAAGCACTTCCAGTTTCACTTCTAACTCCTACCAGGCTTCCGCCCAGCTCAGTGTAACAAAGCCCCCAGACCCAGGAAGTAGTACAGTTTATTCTGTGAAATGTATACCCAGTTTGACTTGTCTCTCCATGCTAAAACAGTCATGGAATTACCATCTTTAAAAACCTCATCTCAAAGTCCAACATTTTTCTTTCGGAAACAAAAGGTTTTCATCATACTGTAGCATAAATGTAGAACTTAACATGTTAATTACATAGCATAAAAAAATTAATAAAACCAATTACCAATTTTTTCTCAAAGAAAATATATTTACATCTGAAATGTACTATCAACATATTTTTGTACAGTAAAATTTGTTTTCATTTCTTCCCCTGCCTTCTTTTTAAATTTCTCTTACAAAGCTCCAGAATCAACTGCTTGTTTAAAATCACCGCTATCAACTGAGACTGAAGTAATTTTTCAAAAGAATTTGTTCAAACATAAGTTAGACTTTAGGATGTTTAGACATATGTATTTTTAGTTATTTTTTTAGTTTTAATACCAACACAGAAAAATAAACTGTACATAAATTCATTTGAAGAAGTCAAATCTTTGGCTTACTGCCCTTGCAACTCTTTGTCTTTTTTAATTTTTTTCAAGTTAAAGCTCAAATATATCATCATGGGATAGCAAACTGGCTAATTAAGTCACAAGAGGTCATAACCTTTTTGTGTGTATGTGTTTGATATAACAGAGCACAAACAATAATGTTTATGGTCCCCAAAGTATAATTTTAGATATATTCTGAAGCCAAGGGTCTTAAATTCAATCTGGTATATGGGGAGAAATTCCTCAATAATCTGGCTTAATCAGAATTTTTACCCTGCCTGAATAAATGTTTTCCTCCTACAAACTAAATACAGTCTCTTTCTGATCACCAAAACCGAGTGCTGAGTGAATTGAAGCTATCTATAAAGTGAGATATAGTACAAAATATAAAATGAGATGGTTCAAAATACAGACTGAAACTCAATTGCTAACTGTGTCATCTTCCGCAAATTATTTAACCTCTCTGTGCTCTGGTTTCCTCATCTGCACAATATCAAGGATAACAATCTTATCTACCTTAGAGGATTACAGTGAAGATTAAATGAATTAATCCACCTAAAGTACTTAGCACTGAGTCTGGCATATATTAAGTCACAATAAGTGACCATCATTATCTAGCTCTTAAAGAGTAAATAAATAGGATTTGGAAAAGCAACTGAGTCATTCCAAGATGAAATATAAAAGAACTGAGGTGAAAAAGCGATACACATATGGACAACAGTGTTTTCTTTCCCCAGAAAAGAATACTTATGAAGAATATTAAAAACTGGAATAATGAAAACCCAGTTAATGGATGATGGTCTCAGGGGCCAGCTAAGTTAACTGGCATAACACAGTTCACAAAAGTACTGTTCTACAACCCCCTGCAATTACATAACAACTGAGATCCTAGAAGCTAGCCAACAGCCATCAAAGATGCAACTACTGGTTTCTCCTCATCTGAAGCAAAGCAGAGGGAAACAAATCAGAGATTCAAGGGAACAACTGAACCACAGCCTCTACTACTCTAAGTCTAGAACTAGAAAGTGTCTGGTTACCACTAAGGACCACTCTGCTTGGGAGGATCACAGAAAGCCCTGGACAGAATGGAAAACAAACGTAAATATAAAATCGTAACAAATCATGAACTACTGGTCTAAAAGAGGCTGGTGGTAGTTGTTGCTGTGTGCTTACTGAGTCGGAACTGACCCATAGACGACCCTCCAGTGGGTTTTTAGAAACAGTTAATCGCACAGGAAAAGACTGCCAATCCTTCTCCCATGGAGCAGCTGGGCAGATTCAAATCACATGCCTTAGGGATTGCAAGACAGTTTCTTCCCACTAAGCCATGAGAGCTCCCTAACAGAGACTGGGAGAATCCCCAATATAGTAGCCTTCAGAAACCATTCAAACTCGGAACCTCTGGGTATCACCCTGCAGTCAGATGAACAACAGACAGGCTGTAACACTCATGAGAATATGCTCTTCACAACAGGCAGCATCTGCCCCAAAGTAAAGCTCAGAAGCCAGGAAGGGGAAAAGAAAGGAGGACAAATGGAAACGGGGAACCCAGGGAAGAAACGGGAAGAGAGCACTTACATGAGGGAATGAAACCATGGTTACAAACCAAATGTGTATAAATTGTTGGCAGAAAACTAATTTACCCCATGTTTTACCCAAATCACAATTAAAAGAGGAAAAAAGAAACACCAATATGCTAGCATTAATGCTATAAGGACAAACCAAAAAATCATTGACTCTTACTTAGAAATTAGTCACTTAACTTTTTATCTGATTAGATCTATACTTTAGCAAACCTAATCATCTAAGATTGTGTCGTTTTTATATTCAGTCTTAAGATTTCACAGCTCTTAAAAATCTGTTCTGTGTCAACAAACGAATGGGTAGAGAAGCTGTGGTATATTCGCACAATGGAATACTATGCTGCATTGAAAAACAAGGAACTCATGCAATATTATTCAAAATGGG
>NW_006399802.1:1187928-1201966 GCF_000299155.1 Elephantulus edwardii
GGGGAGAAGGGTGCAACAATGAATGAATGGAATCCCAAAATCTCTGTAGATGTTCATTGAAATGAAAAATAAACAACCTAAATTTAAAAAAAAAAATAAATAAAGTTCGGTGGGAGGGCTGGGCAGGGAGAGAAGTATAGCAATGAATGAATGGAAATCCAAAATCTCTGTAAATGCTCATTAAAATATTCTAAAAAAATAAAGCTTAAGAAGAAAATAAATAAATACTCATTAAAAAAATAAAAAAAAATCTGTTCTGTGGAAAAAAATTTTTTAAAAATTTGTTCTGTTAACACACTTACAAAATCTACACTGAATTACTGCTGATCTAAATTATCTCTAAGACCCTCTTTGTGTCTGGTATATGGTGCATTCAACACTGTATGACAGAGCCTAATCTTACAGAGAGCTCTGGTCTCCAAGTGGTCAGGAGGGGTGCTGCCAATGTAAAGGTGAATGGTTGACTCCACAGCTGCTCCATGGGAAAAAGATGGGCCATGAGTGTGATTTATTGCCTCTGAAAATCCTATGGTAGGTGCACTGTGGGTTACTTCCAACTTGATGGCACATACCAATCATCTTTATAAGAGCAGACCACCGGGACTTTTCTCTATGGAGGCACTCATGGAGCTGAACAAGTACTGTGACCAAACAAGTACTTAACCATTGTGCCTCCAGAGCTCCAAGGAGATCTCAAAATGCAATCGCATTTGACATCAAGTTGGTTCACACTGCTTAGAGACATTCAGCCTTTGGGTTAGCAGCACAACTAGATAGGGTTATACAACCAGAGTTCCCTACAGACGACAGGCACTAAATGCCTCCCTACCCCTCAAATTGGGCAGCATCAGGATGGACGGTGAAGAGACTGAGATTGTTCACAGCTCTAGTTTGCTTGGCTCCAGTCAACACTCTTGGCACCCGTAGCCAGGAAATTAAAAGGAGTACTGCCATGGGAGAGTCTGCTGTTAGGGACCTCTCCAAAGTACTGAAGAGCAATGGCGTCTCTCTGAAGACTAAGGTGCATGTGATACAGGCCATGGTCTTTGCAATCACTTGCTATGCCTCAGAGAGTTGAATAATGACCAAGGAGGATAAAAGGAGAATTGATGCTGTGGTGCTGAAGAGTATTGAGAGTACCATGGACTGCTAGGAAAAGAGATTCATCCTGGAAAGGGTTAAACCAGGTGGCTCCTTAGAGGCAAGGATTCTGAGGCTCCGTCTAATATACTCTGGACATGTTGTAAGGTAAGACCCGTCCTTTGAGAAGGACATCACACTTGGGAGGGTGGAGGGACAGCGTAGGAGGGTAAGGCCCTCTATGAAGTGGATTGATTCAGTGACTGGGGTAATCAGGATGGGAGTGTCAGAGACAGTGCGACTGGCACAGGACAGAGCAGAGTTTAGGGCTGTTGTACATAGGGCCGCTATGAGTCGCAAGCGACTCGACGGCACATAACAACAACAACCCCCCTCAAATCATTACTTTAGTAGAGTTGGAGTTATATGATGCTGAGTGGCAAACAACTCATAACAGACACTCCCACAAGTTTTCAGAGGCTGTAAAATCGCAGATTACCTGTTCTTTTCCTATGGAGTAGCTGGTGGATTCAAAGCACACGCCTTTGAGTTCGCAGTGCAACTCCTTACCACTAGGCCACCACAGCTCCCAAACGTTCCCCAAATCACTATTTTCGTAGATTATAGGTATTTACTGTTCATCAAATCTTTACACTAGATGGTCAAGAGCACACAGTGAAATAGTCTCAGGGGTTAATCCCCAAAAGAAACATACATTGCAAAATCCTAGAAAGCCAGATGCTATGAAAGGTAGAAGCCTTTAAAGAGGAAGGAAAAGTCACGTATTTTCCACTAAAACGAGTGACAGAAAAGTGGTGCAAATGTACTTGTCAAAATGGCCAAAAGATATAAAAAGATACTTCACCAAGGAAGAAATTCAGATGGCCATAAACAGTGAAGAAACGCTCAAGATCAATACTCAAAATGCTCAGCATCCCTGAGTTAGAACCAGCTAAAAGCTGACTATCTAGCAAGTTTCTGAGGCTGTAAATTGCACAAAAGACTGATCCTTTTCCTCTCCTGGAGCTGCTGCTGGAGCTGAACCACGAGAGAGGCTCAGCCTTTGGGTTAAGAGTGCAACTTCCTTTTTTCCAGAACTCCCTCATCAACTATTGGAGAGATGCAAATCAACCCAGCAGCAATAGCAATGTTCAATAAGACATCAAACAAATGCTGACAAGGATGTGGAGAAATTACAACTCTCCAACACTGCTGATGGGAATGTAAAATGGTTTAAACACTATAAAAAGCAGTTTGTCACTTCTTTAGAAAGCTGGTAATAGAAATATAGTATAAATACCATTTATCAATGATAGAAATACCATTATCAATGGTATAAATATCATTTGACCCAGTTATCCCACTGCTAGGTATATATCCCAAAGAAATAAGAGCTGTGACAGATACATGTATATCCATGTTCACTGCAGCATTATTTATAATAGCAAAGAGATGGAAACAGCCCAAGTGCTTATCAATGAATGGCTAAAGAAACTATAGTACATTCACACACGAAGATTCACACACCACTAAATTATCAAGAATTCATGAAACACTGAATAACAGATGAATCTAAAATAAATTGTGCTGAGTGATTTAAGTCAGTTAAAAAAAGGACAATTATGGTATAAGACCACTATTTTAAAAAGCTAAGGATAAGTATACATAGAATCATTCTTGGATGGCTGTCAGAAAGGGGAAGGGATAGAAGAGTAAAAATTAATAAATAGATAAATTGGGTAAAGAGGAAGGCAATATACAATAAGGGGTTGATCAGACATTAGTTAATTATACTAATCAATTGTAATCACTGTAATATTTAATGAAATAATCAGTTATTTGTACATAACTTTCACCAAAATGTTTTTAATTTATAAAATAATAATATTGTTGAATATACAAACTTAATTGTGTACTGGCTCATAATCTGTATCTTCCGGTAAAAAGAAAAAACTATCAAACTGGTACAAGGATTTCAAAGGATTATTTGAGTATTACCTTTTTAATGGACAATCCAGCAGTGTTATGTGGAAATAAATTTAAGGAAGATTTTCTTAAACCAGGACAAAATCAGGTTAGCATTAAAAATAAAGGTCCCTGTGCCCAACGTGACTCCAACAGTAATTAAAAGAAAGTCTAGTTTACTAGTTTACAGATTACATACTATCTACCTGGCTGCCTCATTTGCCACTGATGTTAGTGTTAATTCCAACAACAAAAAGGGCTTTTCCCCCTCACCCTGACTGGAGTTCACTATTTTAAAAATAAAAAATTGTCTCTGCACTTAATTGTTTGTTGTTCGTGGAATATTTTATTTTATTTAAGAATTTTTTTTTTTTATTTTCTTATTCTTGTGTGAGTGTACCATCAAATCAGATCTGACTGGTACAGGAGGAGATTGTCCCTCCTTTCCTGGCAGAGCATCTGGTGGATTTGAATCATGCGCCTCTGGGATTGTAGTTACAGCTCCTTACCACTAGGCCACCAGAGCTCCCCGAAATATTTTTTTAAAGAAAGTTTATTTGGGATACTGTCAAAAGTAGTATAGTAACGGTCAACTATTACTAAGGTTTTAATCCAAGTTTGCGAATAGCTAAGCATCACAGGATGATTGATAAAAGATATCCACAGAATAACTGGGTTGTTTGGTTTTTTTTTTTCCTAAATCAGCTTCTTCAAAAACACAGATTAGAGGGAATAACTCCCTAATCCTAATAGTAAATTATTTGGCTTTCTTAGGAAAGAGATTATTTTAGTAACACAAATATAAAGCAAATAGACCCAATCTCTATCTAGCTATATAAAGTGTTTTTCAGCTATAATTTCTAATTTAGAAAAAGAAAAACTCTAGGTTCAGTCTTGGGTTTTTCTAAACCTCAAGTATCTTACAAGCACTAAAATTTAAAACTCTAAAAGTAGTCACTTAAAACATTTTCCTGTCAGCATTACCAACAATGCTCCATTAACCACTTCTAGTACTGTCTCCAGATGATTTTTAATTCCCCCCTGACTTTTCCTTACCAACAAGTACTTGGATACCATCTTTACCCTGCCTGCCCCCATTACTTGGCTGTGCTCAGGGAATTATAATTACAGTGATCCCGCCTTTAGAACATCCTCAGAGTACAAAAACTCTTTGTATGATGGGAGGGTGGGGGTGATGGGTACGCCTTCCAGGCTCCACAGCAAAGAGGTGGTAGCAACAAAGGAAGCTATAGGGTATGATGAACCAACCACTAAGGTGATCCTCAATTCTGCCCCACTATTGTTGGTGAGGTTTTTATTTGTGGATGCCTAGTCAAGCTTCTGTGTAATAAGGAATTTATCATGAAATCTGGGCATAAACACCACCAACTCAGAAGAACAGGGAAGAGAAGAAAACAAGAAAAAAGGAGAAATGAAAGCTGTAACTGTTCTGAGCACACTGCTCTATGTGGTTCTCTGCACCACAAGGAACGAATTTTCTGAAAATGAAGGTGACTCAAATGAATTACTGGTTAGCACTGGTCTTGCTAGCTCATAGTCCATGTTCCAATAGGCACTGAGGCTTAGCTGTTAGTTGCCTCTGAGTTGATTTAGACCCATGGTGATGCCACACAGAAGAGCAGAACTGAATCATTAGTTTCAAGGCTGTAACCTTTGGAAAGCTACCAACAAGTATGCCTTCCAAGGGGTCTCTGGGGGATTTAAACTGCCAACCAATATATTTTCTAATATAACTCAAAAGCAAAATGAAAAATACTTTTTTTACTGATTATGAATCCTAACTCTTTAATTGCAAAAATGATTATTAAATGAAAATTTGTTTCACTGAAAGCCTACTTTACTTCAACTTAATCTTCAAAACTATTCACTTTCCCCTAAAAAAACAGGAACTCCCACCCAAGTAGATATATGCACACCCATGTTTACTGCTGCTTTGTTCACAATAGCAAAAAGCTGGAAACAACTCAAGTGACCATCAACAAATAAATGGATAGAGAAGCTGTGGTATATTCACAATGGAATATTATGCAGCACTGAAAAACAAAGAATTAATGAAATATTATACAAAATGAGTGACCATGGAGAACATTATGCTGAATGAAAATATGTTACAAAAAGGCAAATATGCTTAATGCCAGTGTTATAAAACAGGACTGACATGGGAGTTGGGGAGAAACTAAGAGGGGAAAAATAATGTACATGGCATTGAAACAGATAAGGGAGTGGAGAGAACTGTTGTTACATGCCGTTGAGTCACTTGCAACTCACAGCGACCCTATATACAAGAGCCCTAAACCCTGCTCTATCCTGTGCCAACCTCACTATCTCCAACACACCTACTCCCATTAACCCAATCACTGAATCGATTCATCTCATTGAGAGTCTTCCTCTCTTGCATTGTCCTTCCACTAATGTCCCTCTCCAAGGACTGGTCTCTCCTTGCAACATGACCAAAGTATGTCAGATGAAGCTTCAGAATCCTTGCCTCCAAGGAGCAGCCCCATTTCACCCTCTCCAGGGCAAACCTGTCTGTTCTCCTAGCAGTTCATGGTATATTCAACACTCTTCTCCAGCACCACAGCTCAAAGACATCAATTCTCTATCATCCCTGGTCACTGTCCAGCTCTCTGACGCACAGCACACAACTGTGAATACAATGGCCTGGATCAGGTACACATTAGTTTTCAGCCTGACATCATTGCTCTTCAGTACTCTGGAGAGGTCCCTGACAGCTGACTTTCCCAATGCAATTCGTCTCTTGATTTCCTGGCTTCTGGTACTAAGAGTGTTGACTACAGAACCAAGCAAGCCAAAACTGTTAATAATCTCAATCTCTTCATCATCCATAATGATGCTGCCAATTGGCCCCAAGGTGAGGGACCACAATCATCCAGAATAAGAGCTACATAGCAATGTGGTGGAGTCGGGGGGGGGGGGGGGGGGGGGGGGGGAGATGCTGTATAACAATGAAAGAATTTTTTTTCCAAAGAAAAATGCAAACTAGGGGTTAGGGAGGAAAATGTGCAACAATGAATGAATGGAAATCCAAGTTCTCGATAAACTTTCATTAAAATGTAAAAAAAAACCCTGTTCACTTTCTAGCTCTATGACAATAAAGTAGCTTTCAGCTGAAAATCTAGGAGCATCATATGCAGACACTGAAATCAAAGGTGCTGAAGCAGAACAGATACATACAAGTAACCTTTTTTTCCCACTCAGGGAGCATCCCAAAAGCACTATGAATTATCCAACTCCTTGATCACTTGCTACTCTTTCTCTGTGACACATATTTCTTCTCTAACTACCACTACCCTGTTTTTCTTGGAACAAAGTCAAATGATCATAAACATAAAACTCACAATCTTTCACTCCCTTCTTTCTACACATATTTTATCAGACTAGAAAAAGCAGTCTATAGCATGATTTGAGAGAAATATCACTAAATCCCAGTATACTCGTCATTCAGCACCTTCGTGTGCTCAGTATGTCTCCAGGTAACTGTTTTAAGTAGTCCAAATGAATGGCATTAATACCTACTTGAGCAAAGCAGGACAAAACTCAAAACAGCTCTGGGTAAGACCTACAGGTGGAAACTTTCTCTTCCTCAAGCTAGCATAAGGGCATTTTTGTTAAATATTTTGAGATATATATATAGATATAGATATAGATATAGATATAGATATAGATATATATATATATATATATATATATATATATATATATATTCTTCAAACAAAAAAACCTCTTCAAGCAAAAGCACAACAGTCTTCCATCTATTACTCTCAAACATGCTTAAAAATAATAAAAAAGACAAGAGAAGCTACTTCAAAAGTATCTCTCCCTGGAGCCAGCAGAACAGTACTCTTCCATGACAACTATTCTGAAAAACATACTGGCATTATTTGCAAAAGCAGTAGGAAGTCCAGTCTTGTCCTTGGTTGGGTGCTCCCCCTTCCTCGCTCTCCAAGGGGGGAAAAAAAGAAGCAGCAGGCTATATAAACAACCACCTTAATGGAAAATACAAATGGGTAAATATTTTAAGAAGTGGCTAAAAAGCCTCAGGTTTTAAGAAATTCACTAATGCTAGTTAAGGGGAAACAGGACAAGGAAAAGTAACACTGTATCCTTCCCAATCCCCAAAGTAAGCAATGTGGGAAAGGAGGGAACAAATGTGGCACAGAGCTATCTTCTCTCCTTTGTGCATTTGCGTGTCTTTCTAAGGATTTCTCTCATTCTTTCCATAAAGAATGATATGCTCTACAGAGTTTACTCTGTATGGATTTGTCTGACCCCACAAGTTTTGCATGTTTAAGTTCTTTGGTTCAAATGAGCATGATAAAAAGTCCAGAATAACATTACCCAGAACTCCAGGTCTCAGAAAGTATGGATGACACAAATACAACTGGGTCAATAGTTTTAAAGGTCCAAGGCCAGATGCTAGTTCATGTAGCACTTTTGTAAGAATCAGAAAAATATGTCCAGAGGACACACTTTCATACCATACCATCCTGGTGAGTGAACAAGAAATTTATTTCTGCCCCTAATTACCACCTGAAACAAGCATCTTTGTGCTTAACTACACAAACCTACAAAGCAGGTGTGCAAAAGTATACATGAAGCAGGCAACATTTCACCACCACGATGGTTTCCATTCAAAGATAAATAGGCACTTCACAAATTTCATTAGCATTTAGTCTTCTGTTTAATATTTAAAAAGCTAGCAAATTTGGGAGGAAAATACACTCTTGCACTTGTTTTTTAAAATCCTTAAGCTCTGCTCACAGGTTCAGAAAAACAGCTGAAACTCAAATGCATGTATATACTAAACCAGAATCACTGTCTTCAGGATAATCCACACTTCTCTTATGGAACACATGGCCATATCCATTTACTTTTGGTGCAATAGACTGCTTTCTTGCTAGAGTCTTACTACTCTCACCAAACAATTGTGTCTCTCACTCTAGTAGACACTTGAGTTATCTCCAACATATCGCTGACCCTATAGTGTTTCGAAGGCTGTAAGTGCAGGGAGGAGGCTGGCCATCTTTGTTGCACAGAGCATCTGGTAGCTTCAAGTGACCAAAGCAGCACAGGCTTTGGACTTATGATAGCACCAACTCCCTATGGACTACAACACCCTTCCTAAGAGGTGTCACTGTTGTTGTTAGGTGCCAGGGAGTTAGGTATGACTCAGAGGGACCAACAGATCTGAATCTTGTCCTATCATGTGTCATCCTCATGATCTCTGACATACTTGAGCCCACTGCTGCAGTCATTGTGTTAATCCATTTCTTTGAGGTTCTTCCTTTTGTTTGCTGACCCTTTCCAAGTATGATGTCCCTTTCCAAGGAAAAGCCCCACCTAACAATATGCCCAAAGTGTGTGAGTCAAAACTTTGCCATTCTTGCCTCCAGAGAGTACTGTGGTTGCACTTTCTCCAAGACATAACTGTCTGTTCTTTGGCTAGTCCATGGGATGTCCACTATTTTTCTCAAACATCAAAGCTCAAAGGCAGAATTACTTAATAATGTACTTATTATATTATCAAGTATATTAATAAGGTGGCCCACCAAAGGAATTAGACAGCTTGCTAATAACAACAATACAAATAAAATTCAAGAAACCCTTGTGGAGGTGGGGCCATGAAAATAAGAGATATAGAACCCTAAGAAGAATAATGGTCAATTTTGCCATTCCACTAGGCTTAAAATGCCCTAATCCTGAGGCAGCAGAAGAGGGACTTTACTACCACTAATTAGATATGGATAGTAAAAGGAAGCACATACTTTAGACCCAGGGTCCCTACACTGAGAAACTTCTAGACCCAGGAGACAGAGACAAAGCTGTTAGATGGCAGAAGGTAATATGAAGCAACAACAAAACCAAGAGACCTGCACTAATCAGCACTGGGCTGCCTGGCCCTTGGAGCAAAGTGGCTACAATGTGAGCTGACCATTGGCGCAGGAGAGCTGACTGCCTCTAGGCAGGAGACTTCTCAGCAAAGTGAAATGCCTCAAGGGACTTAGCAGAGCAGAAACTGAGGCTGGGGGCTGAGAGGCCTGAGGGTAGAGAGAGGGCTGGCTTGAGGGTAAAACCAGAAGAAAATTTCCTCCTCAAGACCTGTATCATGAACTGTTAACCAGTTACTTTCCTCACAAACTCCAAAAGCAGGACTATGTTCTGTGAGTTCTATATGGTAATCATAAGAAATTCTCAAACTTAGCAAATGAAAGGAAAACCTTAAACAAGATGGACTGGGGAAAAAAACAAACAAACCAACAACAAAATGGACTGATACAGTGACTAGAACAATGAGCTTTAAACAAGGCAAAGAGTGTGAAGATGGTGCAGGATAAGGCCTCTCATTCTGCCATACATTCCATATAATGTATAAATTGGAGTATAAATCAGAGTCGACCCCATAACACCTAATATCAGTAGCAAACAAAGCACCACAGAGAGACAATCAGCTGGTAGGAAAGTAGGAAATAGGAGGTATGCTTGACCTGACTCCTATGAATCAGCCTTGAGTTGCTGATCTTGATGCTCCTTTAGTGAAGTTAGAGGTCAGATGATTCCTCACGTCATCATTTCTAATGGTTTGCTTTGTCTAAATTTTCTAGTTCTCCTTTCCTGCTAGACCATTTTTGCTCTAGGCCTATAAAATTATGCTGGTAGGTGACAGGCCTCTTGGTAACCTGCATGAAAATATGGAAAAATGTATTATGAAGAGGTTAATATTTAATGAGGTCCAATCCTGTCATTCTTTTATGCTCCACAAATGAGCCAAGTATCACCTGTATCTATCAGTCTCAGTCATCCAAGGAGAGCAGGAGAGGACAGCCCAAGGACTACAGACCTTAACTCTGAGCCAGAAGTGGTCCACAGCAAGGGAGCTCAAACTAAGTGTGTCTATCATTGCCACCAAGTTGGTTCCAACTCATAGCTGACCCTCCAATGGGTTTCCAAGGTTGTAAATGGCATGAGAGAAGGCTACCCACCTGCCTCCTGGGAGCTGCACAGCCTTTGAGCTAGCAGTGTAACTAACTCTCTGCTGCCTATAGCAAAAGAACTCACCAAACTAAGGAGGCATCAGAAACCAAGCAGGCAGCTTTTTATACAGCATCAGATGGCTGAGTCTTTCCCTAGATCTCACAAATCAGAATGTCCTAGAGCGCCTATCTCTTGACAAAGCTCAGAACTGCTGACCTAGGTCCACCAGAAACTTTAGAAAAGACTGAAAAATAAAAAAAAAAAAAAAAAAAGACTGAAAAATCCTCCATGGCTATCAGTAATTTCAAAATAGAAGTCATTCATCACTGGACTATATTATGTTCTGCACCTTTTCACTACAATTAAAAAAAAAAGGCATCCATCACTCTAACTAGGTTTGGCAGGACTGAGAGGTGAGAAAGGTGCTGCAGGACCACCAAGCGGTGCTGGGGCCTGTAGCTAGAGTTTCTTTAAGACAAAAATTCTGTGCTCTACAAACAAAAATGTTTTGTATGTAAGAAATATCTCAAACATCAAAACACGCATTTTAGTAAATAAAGAATACCTCTGGACCCAATATTAGCAAATCTTTACCACCAATTACTGTATGACTTCTTTTAAATAATGGAATATTATCAGTATAAAGGAATCCCTCTGTGTATCCCTTTCCAACTAATTTTTCATGCTCTCTTTTCATAGATTATCACTGCTCTGTAGGCTGCTGTTAGTTGTTCTCAAGCATAGTTTTTATACCACTACTATCTATCTATCTGTGGGAGAAAGATGGGTAATCTCCTCCTTGTAGTTAACAGCCTCTGAAAACCTGCCAGAGGGTCAGCTTTGGGTCAGTTCCAACTTGATGGTACACACCACTAACAACAACTACATATCTAGGGAGTTTTGGTGGCTTAGTGGCAAGCAATTGCACTACCAATCCAAAGGAAAGCAGTTCGAATCCAGCAGCTGCTCCATACGAGAAAGATGGGTAATCTACTCCCGCATGATTTACTGTCTCTGAAAACTCACTGGAGGGTCTGCTATGGGTCAGTTCTGACTCCATGGTAGAAAACAACTACATCAGTACATAGTAGTCACAAACAATATTACACATTATTTATACTTTACACAAATGGAAATACTGTGCAAGAATTCTTTTGCCCCATCCTTCACAATATGTCTGAGACCCACATATTTTGATGTATGTAATTACAGACTACAGCCTGTACATTTTTCTCCATCCATCCACTGCCACTTAGGCAGTTCGAACTCATGGAAACGCACCATTGGGTTTTTGAAGCTGTACATTTTAACAGGAGCTATCTTTCCCTTATGGAGTAGCTGGTTGATTCAAATTAGTCATCAAATTAGTCAGTTAATGGATTTTTTTCACAACGACATTCAATTTTTTAAACTATCTTATAATTGATTAATCCACTCCCCTGAAGGTGAACATGTAAGCTACAATAAGCATTCTAGTACTTACTTTCTTGGACAAGTGCTGTGCAAGAATTTCTTAGGGTATATACCCTAAAATGGGGAGGGAGTGAATGAGCTTGCTCAACACCCTGAATTAGACAACACTACACTACTAAGTGTGTCCACTTGCCATACAGAGGTAACCTGTGGTTGCTGTGAAGCTGAACACTGTGAAACTGATGTGTCAAATGTGTTAATGATTACCCATGGTGAACAGTGTTGGGTGGAGCTCCCTGATTAAAACAAGCTTGGAAGCAGGAATGGCATCCACTTCCATAATAGCTTGCCTCTGGAAAGCCTATGAACTTGGAGAAAGGATGAAAGTGACACAAGTGTTGAGGACTTTTTGTTCATAGGGTCGCTATGAGCCGCCTACAACTCAACAGCACTTAACAACAACATACTACTCTCCAAAAAGCACTAGTGGCTTAATGGTAAGGGATGATGCACCACTAATCCAAAGTCATAAGGTTTGAATCCACCAGCTGCTCTGCAGGAGAAAGATGGGCAAGCCCCTCCATGCAATTTTCTGTCTCCGAAAACCTGATGGAGGGTCAGCAATGACTTACCTCTGATTGATAGTAAGCGTAATAACATACTCCTCTTTAAAGATGACTGCAGCAAAAATTTAAAAAAAAAGAAGAAAGATGGTTGTATCCATCTAAATTCCCATCCATGGTATATGTTTATTTCCTCATAACCTTAGTAACATTTGATTATCAGCTTCCACTTTTTGCCAATCTAATGAAGTTATTTTCTGTAGTTTTAATTTGCATTTCCATGGTTAAGTCCCTCTGACAAATCTATTTTCACTGGAGAGACAAACATACATACACAAACCCACAGAGGGGTTTCCTAACAGTTTAGAAAAATCTAGTCTATCTTTTGTGAATCTGAGCAGTTCTTCCTCAAAGCAGCCGGCCAGCAGCCACCACAGCTGGAAAGCTGAGGTGCAAGAGGGCAGCTAGAATACAGCTGATTTAAACAAGGAATTATCTTGGACAAAGGGCTCTAATTGATGCATTTGCTAATTAGTCTTTCCCTTCCCTCTTTTGTCAAGCCTTACTTCCAAGGCAATAACACTTACATGTACTTTGGGCCTGCAGTCTCAGAAAAGGAGAGGGATGTTAAAGCTAGAAGTGTACAGAAGTAAGACAGATGTCTGACTGAAAGACACTGAAGGGACTTCAAACCATGCCCGAGTACTCAACTTGGATGATACTAGACTACTTTCAAACAATCACAAGGTCTAGCTCTCTCCTTCATTAAAATATTCCAATCTTTCACTAGCCACTATCCCATTTTTTCAGTAGCCCTTTCCCCCACAATGACTGAATTCTCTTTCTCTCACCCTTCTGTACCTTACATATTGCAAATCTACACAACCCTCTTCATTGCCAGTTAGACTTTGCTCTAGAACTGAAAGTCCTGCTTCTTCCCTTTCTAAAATGCATCCACGATAAAAAGAAGCCACCTAATCACTCATCCAAATAGAAACGGAAATCCCATGCATTACAGTCCGGCAGGCTGGTGGCTTGCCCCAATCCTCCCAGCTTCCTTCCTCCTCCAAGCCTGGGGGAACTGTTCTTTCTCTGGGGGGGGGGGTTTTCTCCTCGTGTGGTGGGTCCATACCACCTGGAAAAAGCCTCATACGGCCTTTCGTGGCATAAATGCCTTTACTAGGACCATGTGTGCATTTGGCATAAACCAAAATCAGACCACTACATGAAAAGGGCACATTACGTCTCCACAAAAGCAAGCAGGCCTCTCTCCCAATAATTCCAGGGGGGATGGTCTGTGCAACGGTGAGGAAGGTAGTCTGGCAGACACCAAACAGTCCCTATGATAAGTTTCCGAAGCTCTGTCCCAGTCACTCAAGATCTCTCCCTCTCCGTGAAAACACACCCCTCACTAAGATCTCTTTCTCTACGGCTCTCTAACTCGGTTCCCAAGGCGCCACTAAGCTCCAAAACGCCCCCCCCCGTTCCTCCCACCCACCCTGAAAGCCCAAAAAGGCCTGAGTGGGTGTGCCTGGGAACAAGGCCTAGTGCCCCTTCCCCCAGGATCAATCTCTCTCGGCTCTGGGGGTTGGGGGCTCTCTCAATGCTCCCAGACTACACCGCTCCCGGCCCGCGTCGGTCCAGGGTAGCCCTAGATCTCAGCCAGGCTCCAACTCTCACCGGCTATGTGACCTTGGGCAAGTCACTTATCCCGCTAAGCCTCAGTTTCTTGCTCCGCCAAACCGAGACCCAGAGAAGTCCTGCCCTGCCCACCCTGGGGGAGGGAGCGACCCACCGGGTGGTAAGTGCTTTGTGAGCCGCTGGCCGCTCACCGCGGCAGAGACGCAGGGCTCGCTGGGCTCCGGGGCTGGACAAAGCTGACCCCGACCACGCTCCACCCCCTCCTCGGGGCTGGGCGCCCGGACCTCACGCTGCTGGGTCCCCCACCCCCGGGACCAGCCCACGCCCCTCCCCGGCTGGCCCGCACCCGGACCCCATACCTG
>NW_006399802.1:1202387-1204112 GCF_000299155.1 Elephantulus edwardii
AGCTTGAGCTCCATGGGCTTGGCGGCGAAGGGGGCGGGAACGCCGCGCTGCCGCCACCAATAGGTGGCGGGCTTCTCAGCCGCCGCTCCCCCGGCGGGCGGGTGGCGCCCTGGGGCATCCTCAGCTGCGGCCGCTCGCCCAGGCGGGGAGGACGCGGGCGGGGAACCCGCCGGGAGAGCCCTGCTCCGGGGCTGCCCCGCCCCCCGGCCCGCCCCTGGGGCGCGGCAAGGGCCTCCCGGGCCAGGCCTCGTGCGGCCCAGGCCCGAACTGTGCCTGCGAGTCCGCTGTGCAGCAGACTCCGACGCGGGGCTTTGCGCCGAGAGTTTACCAGGACCCTTCCCGGGTGCTCGTCGGCACGCCCGCCCACTGGTCTCCCTTTCCACTGGTTGTGCCGCCTCGTCCTCCCTAGCTGCATCTCCTCCTCGCCGATCTCCTGGCTGTTTCCTCAAAGTTTTTCCTTTTTAGCTACTTAGAAAATAAACTTTCTCGTCCCTTCTTAGGTCGTATTTCAGTGACAAATCCCTTTTCGCGGACCTAAGGAGAATAGGAGAAGCAGAAACGAAAGAAAGATGAGCTACCTCCCCGAGTCCTGGGGAATTCTGAACGGATACCAGGCTACCCTCACCTTTCTCTAGCTTTCCGTCCTCTTTCCTATCTTTAAATACTCTTGGTATACAATTTACAGAAAACAACACAACCCAGCTGGGCCTAATCTCAGGAGAGGGCGAGGTTGTGAAGTATGGACAGGCTTTTGAGCAATACTGACCGTTTTCCTTGGGGAGAAGAATTCTGCGCATTCATGACTCCCTTGGCCATGCTCCTCTCCTTGGATGTGATGTTGGTCACTGAATTTCTTTTCTTCTCATGTTTCTGTGACTCTCAAATAAAAGCAGTAGAGGATCAAAATAAATGCAGGCGATTACTAGGGCTCCTTTAATACAGGCATGGGGATCAGAGTACAACTAAACTGTTACCTAGATTATTTCAATAAACTATTATCCTCAATCTTTCCCTATATGCAATCTCTTTCTCCCTCTCCCTCCCCCTTCCCCGTGTGTGTGTGTGTGTGTGTGTGTGTGTGTGTGTGTGTGTGTGTTTTCTCTCAGTGAATGACACTGGGGACAGAATGATAAAAAAGATACAGTTCAAGTCTTCAAAGAGTTTACAGTCTCCTTGGAGGACATAGAGACATGACCTAGGCATGATTTGAAGAATTAAAGGAAAATTGTCAAGTGTTAGAGGGAATTAGTAGGAAATTGTCAAGTGTTAGAGGTTGGGGAAAAGTGGACAAGAATGTACTAAAAGTGGACAAGAAGGTACTAAGATTTTATTTAGCCAAAGGACTCAGATTTCCTGAATTCCACTCTTCCCCTCCCCAAGATTTAATAAAATAAATTTTATTTCTTCATCAATTACATTCTTAATTGAAATGGGCTGAATTCCACTCTTGACTTTCAGGTCATAGAAGAAGGAGATACTTTGCTAACTGGAGATTAGGTCTCAATGCCTAATGTGGAGTATCCATAAACTGTCTGGAACAAATGTAGTAAGTCTTGGCAACCTTGGGAAAATCAGGTCTATTTGCACTCTAAACCTCAAACACACGTTTCATTTCTCACAACTCTATTTTAATCAAATGCCTGCCTCACCAGCCTTCAAAGAAAAGGAGCAGGTGAACAGTTGAATCCAGTAAACAGAACCATAGCTCTAGAGGCCACCTTGTAG
>NW_006399802.1:1204212-1207239 GCF_000299155.1 Elephantulus edwardii
GACGACACACACGACACGACTATGGAGAGGTGACTAGGTGAGATTCAGGACCACCTCTTCTTATCAGCTAAAGGGTGTAAGAGAAGGAAAAAAATTGTTCCCATATGTGTTTTGACTTTTAAAACTCCCACTTTCTTGGGGAAGAAGGATAAGTGTGTATGTTTAGTAAACCTGAGACACTGGGTGTAACAGAACAGAGTGTAAGTAGTAAGAGAACAGACTTTAGAAGAAAAGAAGATCAGATAATGAAAAGCTTTGAATGCTATTTTGAGGTATTTTCATTTAACCTGAATACTAAAAAGACCCATTGACGGTATTAGTGAGGGTATGATGCGATCTAACTGAAATTTAAAAAGACTAGCTGCTGTGTGGAGAATGGAATGGAGAATAAAAAGGGAAGCCAGAAACCTGCTATAAAAATGTATTGGGACTGCAATCCCAGAGGTGCGTGGTTTGAATCCACCAGATGCTCTGCTGTAGAAGGAGGGACAATCTCCTGTACCAGTCAGATCTGATTTGAGGATACATACATAAAAAAATAATTAAAACAATAAAAAAATTTTTTTAAATCTATTGGGGAAAGCTATGAAAGTAACCCAAACTGAGGTAAAAATGGTAAGAATAGATAAATAGGAAGGGGGTAGGATCAGCAGGATAGAACTGCTTAGAGAAATGAGAGTTAAGATCTCAAAGTTGGGTTTTTGTTGGGTGGTTTTGTTTTTTTCTTAACTTGGGCTAGTGACAGTGGTGCCATTCCTGAAGATAAGGAATACAAGACAAGGATCAAAGAACTATGTTCCTGGTTAAAACTCTTTTCTACAACCCTCATTCTCCTCTCCATAAAAGACAGAAGATCAGAGTCACTAATATTCAACTACGAATGTCCTGAGATTACCTTCCAGTTTGGTGTGCATCTTTGAATGAGTAGGGAACAAGAGTATAAGAAAATACTGGAAGAGCTGTTTTGGGAGCAAATGAAAGTCAACAATTGACATCTAAGCGTATAAAACCAAAAGATGAGCAAGACAATCTTAGCTATTCCCCAGGGTAACTGTGCAGCCTTAGCAACTCAGTGACTCAGTGTATCAGCAATGGAGCAGCCAAAGTGCCTATTGTATAAAACAGAATCCAATAAAAGTAAGTGTGCCCAATGATGGCCGAATAAATAGCAATACCAAGTGGAAGGACTGAAGTACAGGAGGATGAAATAAACCACTAATATTATAGTTGTTCACAAGTACATTGTGAACACATGAGACATCTCGAAAGTGTCTCTGAAACACTTTAAGCATGTACGTTACAGGATGTGGCTAAGAGCCAAAGAATAGGCTTCTCACTATAAAGCACTAATAAATATGACTATTTCCTTAGACTAAATTCCTAAAAAGTAGATCTGCTGGTTCAGAGCTTGTCATGGATTAAATTACATCTTTCCAAAATATATGTCAGTTTGGCTGGTCTATGAATGTTAGTGTTTTGGGAGTTACGTGATGGTGAATCAATGTCTTTGGGTTATGGTGCTGGAGAAGATTGTTCTGTGAACTGACAGGAGAACAAACAAGTCAATCCTGGAGAGGGTGAAACCAAGCTGATTCCTTGGAGGCAAGAATTTTGAAGCTCCATCTCACATACTTTGCGCGTGTGGCCAGGAGCGACCAGTCCTTGGAGAAGAATATTATGCTTGGAAGGGTGGAGGGACAGCGCAGGAGAGGAAGACCGAGGATGAGATGGATTGACTCAGTGACTGGAGAAATGGGATCGGGTCTGTCAGAGATGATGAGATTGGCTCAGGATAGGACAGGGTTCAGAGCTGTTGTACCTTTGCTATGGCTTGCAGGTGACTTGATGGCACATAACAACAACAATGTAAGGGGACTTATGTGACATGCAACACCCTTAATTTGGTCATAGCCCTCATCAGATGTCATGGGAAGTTCCCTAGGGTGCATCTGTATCACCTTTATAAGAGCTAAAAGGAGAAGCCAGCAGGGAGAAAGGATGTTGTTGTTATTATGTGCCTCGAGCTGCTTGCGACTCATAGCGACCCTATGCACAACAGCCCTAAACTCTGCTGTTTTGTGCCAATTGCACTGTCTCTGACACTACCATCCCGATAACCCTGGTCACCAAATCAATCCACCTCATAGAGGGCCTTCCCCTCCTGCGCTGTCCCTCCACCCTCCCCAGCATGATGTCCTTCTCCAAGGACCGGTCTCTTCTTACAACATGTCCAAAGTATGTTAGATGGAGCCTCAGAATCCTTGCCACCAAGGAGCCTCCCGAACGGAGATAGGATGCATCCTTTGGACCTAGAGTTCCAATCCTGGGAACCTCCTAGAACCAGAAGACAAAGCAAGAAAGATACCTCCTAGAGACAGCACTCTGAATTTGGACTTCTGATCTTTCAGAGAATAAATTTGTTAAAAGTCATTTAGGAGCTCTGGTGGCCTGGTGGTAAGAAGCACAATGCAATCACAAAGGCATGCAGTTTGAATCCACCAGCTGCTCCCCTGGAGAAGGATGGACAATCTCCTCCCATAGGATTAACTTCCTCTGAAAACATGCTAGAGGGTCAGCTATGGGTTGGTTCCGGCTCACTGGCACACAACAGCAACAAAATCATTTATTTGTGGTATTTCTATTATAGCAACAGCTAGATAACCAAGATAATGTTCCTTAAGCTTTTACTTTCTAGAAATTCTGTAATTAGTTATTTAATCATTTGCTTGTATTTACCTAAATAGAAAAGATTGAATTAATCATATGACTCATTTCATGACCCCTTCTTCCATTGATCCAAGCAAGGCTTACTTATGCATTTATTCTCTTGTACCCTCCTTCTCTGTCTCTTACATCTTTCCAACCACAATCATTCCAGTGTGTTTACGTATATCCTTTTGTTTCTATGTATTCATTTGAAATATATATAATTGTTTTAAATGCCTGTATTTTTATTTGTGGAAAAAATTATATTTTTTTTTCTTCTCACCTCAACATTTTTTTTCTATAATTATATTTTATTAATTT
>NW_006399802.1:1207727-1214796 GCF_000299155.1 Elephantulus edwardii
TTTTACAAACCCTCCCCCAGGTCCCCTCCACCATGCAGCCCTCGCTCTAGTCTCCTGTGATGACAGAAATACCCAGTTACATCTCTCTTTTAGACGGTTTCACCTCAACATTTTAATCAATTTTAATCTCTTAAACAGAAATGAAATCTTGATACATGTTATATTATGGATTAACCTTGAGAACATTATTTTCAATGAAGTCAATCAAAAAAGGAAAAATATTGTTTAATCTCAGCCAAATTAAATCTCTAGAATCAGTAACTATTTGGAAAGAAAATTTTATTAGTAGTAACTAGAGACAAGCATTATTTAGAAAGTTCTAAGTCTCTTTACAGTGATGGAAAAGTTGGCAGTAAATATTGGTGAAAACTGCACATGATTAACATTATAGTTAACAACAACAACAACAACATATAATCCACATGAAAAATATTAAGTTTGCAAATGTAAGATATAAATGTATAGAACAGGAATCATAGGAAATAATCTGTTCTATTGCTTCTAACTGCTGAATAGTATTCTCTCAGGGATTGAATTGTGTCAATGAAAATATGTCAATGAAGCCAGCAATTCCACTACTGGGAATATACCCTTAAGAAACCATAACTGCCACCCAAGCAGATATATACACACTCATGTTTATTGCTGCTTTGTTCACAGTAGCAAAGAGTTGGAAACAACCCACATGCCCACCAACAAACGAATGGATAGAGAAGCTCTGGTATGTTCACACAACAGAATACTATGCTGCATTGAAAAACAAAGAACTCTTGAAATATTATAAAAAATGGGTGACCCTGGAGGACATTATGTTGAGTGAAATATCTCAGTAACAAAAGGACAAAATACTGCATAGTGCCACTACTGTAAGGCAGGTCTGACATCAGGGTTGGGGGGAACTTAAGAAAAAAGGGGATAAATAATGTATACTGCATTGAAACAGATGAGGGAGAGAACTGTTTAAAAGGAATATAGGATTAGGTATTATTGTCACGAAAAGATTACAGAAAAAGAAATGCATAGCAAAGTGGACTCTGGACTTGTGGGGGATTGTATCACAATGAAATAGGTTTTCTTTTTTTCTTTTCAAAGAGAAAAAATGGTGGGGATGGGTGGCAGAGAGGAAAATATGCAACAATGAATGAATGGGGAAGAAATTAAATGGAAAGGATATGCTGTAAAAAAATATATATGATACATTAAAAAAAATCATTAGTAATGAAAAAAGAAAAAATGTCAGTGAGGGAGCTCTGATGGACTGCAATCCCAGAGGCGTGTGATTCGAATCCACCAGATTTTCTGCTGGAGAAGGAAGAACAATCTCCTCCTGTACCAATCATTTCCAATTTGACGGTACACACACAAAAGTAATAAAATTTTTTAAATAATGTGTCAATGACCTCTTTCAGTACTTCCTTTCCAGGGCAACAGGCCCATCCTGTCCTTTGGGACATAACTTTCTAATAAATATAACTTTCTTTACTTTTTGTTGTGTTGTTATGTGCTGTCAAGTCGCTTGCAATTCATAGCAACCCTAAGTACAAGAGCTGTGAACCTGGCTCTATCCTGAACCAATCCCATCATCTCTGACACACCTACTTCCATTATCGCAGTCACTGAGTCAATCCATCTCATGGAAGATCTTCTCTCTTGCACTGTCCCTCCACCCTCCTCAGCATGATGGCCCTCCCTAAAGACTGGTCCCTCCTTGCAGCATGCTTAAATTAGTTAAAAAAATGTGTTAACTTGGTAAATCCATGATTCTCGGTGCAATGTAATTATCCTATATGTTCTAAAGCATCAAAAGAAGATGAAAGGACAGAGTGACTGTACCAAAATGAACTGGCTAACACAAAACCATTTCAGGAGGTAGCATATGATCAAGAACCAACGATAATAAAGGAAGAAACTCAAGGTACTCTGAAGGAATTGACAAAAAATAAGACCCCAGGATTGATGGAATATCAATTGGCATATTTCAATAAACAGATGCAGCCTTGGATGTGCTCACCAGACTGTGCCAAGAAATCTGGAGGACAGCTACCTGGACAACTGACTGGAAGAGATCCATATTTATTTCCATTCTCAAAAAAAGGTGATCCCACAGAATATGGAAATAATTGAACAATATAACTAATATCACATGCAAGCAAAATTTTTGTTTAACATTAAAAGTTACTAGATGGTATGACTAGAGAACTGCCAGAAAGAAATTCGAACAGAGTAGAAGAGGCCACGAAACTATAAATATCATTGATAATGTCAGATGGATCTTGGCTAAAATCAGAGAGTATCAAAAGAATGTTGATTTGTGTTTTATCAACTATGCAAAGACTTTTGACTGTATGGATCATAACAAATTATGGCTAACATTGACAAGAAAAGGAATTTTAGAACACTTGATTGTACTCATGTGAAACCTAGACCTAGACCAAGAAGCTATTGTCCGAGCAGAGCAAAGCAACATTGCATGATTCAAAATCAAGTAAGGAAGGGAGCTCTGGTGGCCTAATGCCAAGAAGCTGTGCTGCAATCCTGAAGGCACACAGTTCAAATCTACTAGATGCTCTGCTGGAAAAAGAAGGGCAATCTCCTCCTGTGCCAGTCAGCTAAAACTCAATGGTACACAACAAGAAGAAAAAAGAAGGTGGGGGGAAAATATCAAAGGAGTGTGTAAGAGTTATATCCTTTCTCCATTCCTTTTCAATCTATATGTTGAACAGATCTTTTGAGAGATTGAACTTTATGAAGAGGAATGTGGCATGAGGATTAAAGGAAGACTGCAATCTTCTGATACAGTCTGCATCAACAACCTGCATTATGCCAATGACACGACCTTGCTTGTCAAAGCTGAGGAAGGTTTAGAAGTGCTTGCTGCAGAAGGTCAAGGACTGCAGCATTCAATATGGATTGCATCTCAACATCAAGAAAACAAAAATCATCACCACCATAATAGGCAGTATTGGAATAGATGCGGAAAAGATTAGAGTTGTTAACAATTTTATCTTGCTCAAATCCCACAAGCAACCCTATTGACACCAGCAGTCAGGAAATTAAAAGATGAGTTGCCTTGGGAAAATATTCTGTCAAAGACCTCTCCAGAGTACTAAAAAGCAGCAATAACAATTTAGAGACTAAGGTGTGCCTGACCCATGTCATGGACTTTTCAGTTGCTTTTTTTATGACATTTGAGAGCTAGACAATGACTAGAAGAATTGTTGCCTTTAAGTTGTGATGCTGGCACTTTTGAGCCCATTGTTGTAGTCACTGATAATCCATCTTGTCAAGAGTCTTCCTTTCTTTCACTGTCCCTCCACCTTTCCAAGCATGATATCCTTTTCCAAGGACAAGACGCGTTGCCATCTTTTCCTTACAGGAGTATTCTGACTGCACTTTCTCCAAAACATACCTGTTTGTTCTTTTGGCAGTTCATGGCCTATTCAGTACTCTTCAACAATAAAGCTCAAAGACATCAATTCTTCTTCTGTCATCCTTATTAATTGCCTAGCTCTTAGATGCATAGCAAGTGATTGAAAAGATCATGGCCTGAATCAGGGTCACCTTAGTCTTTGAATTGGCATCATTGCTTCTCAGAAATTTGGAGAGGTCCCTGACAGCAGATTTGCCCAATTCAATACCTATCCTGATCTCCTGACTGCTAGTACCAAAGGTGTTGATTGTAGATACATATAAGATGAAATAGTTGAAAACTACAATCTTTTCTCCACCACCTACTTGTACTTGCAGCCTCCTAAAATGCTAAAAGAGTAAATTTTTGTTTGTTAAAGATATCCACTTGCACTAGCTCTGTCACAGTGGCACTAGATAATTAAGACTTATTCCATCTACCACATTTTGCCTAAAAATTTCTTGAAGAACACCAAAATTGCCTCCAACTCCCCATTTCCAAAAACAAAGCTACCATAGATATCTTTATAAAAGCACCTCATGAAACTTTCTTTATGTTATATAACCAGTAGCTGGGTTGGAATTTTGTAATTGTTTTTATTTTATATAGGTGTGATTCTCATTTTTAAATCTTATATATGTGTATGTGTATTTTTAACTATTGTATTCTTCCATGAGGTTTTCTGATCTCATTCTTAGGCTTCAATTACTTTTTTAAAAAGACTAATTTAGTCTGTAATTGATTGTAATACACTAAATAAAAGTGATACATGTGTCCACACACAGATCCATAATGATACCCAAAAAGATAAAGAATGTGGAAAAAGCTCACTTGCCATTATTGTAGTACTATTACACCAACTCCTTTCTCAGGAAACTGATAATTAAAGAGAAAGAATAAAGCATTTAACCTGCCTTTTTCAGAAGAAATTAAATTCATGCCCAATTGATGAGAAAAACCTTCTTTACAGAAGAATATGAACTAACTAAATGTAGAAGGAGTGACAGAATTAGAAAATCCCCATTTTGCAATCTCCAGTAAGAGAACTGATTTAGGCAAGGCGCATTCGTGAATGTTGAACTACTAAGAAAGAAAGAAAAAATGACCAATCTCCATGGTATCTGCTTCCACCACTCATTTGCTCTTCAAACACTTCCAATTTGCTCTCTGCCCCTATTTTCTTGAAATTGCATACTGAAGGACAGTGAGGACTTCTCAATTGCTAGGTACAATGACCTTTTCTCGATTCTCAGCATTCTGATCTCTTTATGGCATTTGATGTTCGAGATGCAGAACAAATAATTGAAAAGACTGACTTGAATAGGATGCACTTTCATCTTTAAACTGACATCCTTGCTCCTAACCACCTTAGATCTTTGACAGGAGGATTATCCAATGCAATATTTCTTTTGATTTCTTGACTCATGGTACCAAAGTGTTAATTATGGATTCATGTAAGATGAAAATTTTGGCAACTTCAGCCTTCTCTCCAAGTGCCATGATGTTACCTATTGGCCCAGTGCTGAGGATTTTTGTTTCTTGATGTTGATATGTAATCCGTATTGAAGGTTCTAACATTTGATCTTCTGCAGCAAGCACATCAACTCCTCTTCACTTTCAGCAAGCAAAGTTGGGTCATCTGCACAAAGCAGGTGGTTGATGCATCTCCTCAAAGCCACTCTCTTCTTCATAAAGTCCAACATCTTTTTTTTTTTTCTTTCCTACACCAGTTTTATTTAAAACACAAATAAGTATTTCTTTTTTCAGGGATGGCAAATGGTTGAAATAAGGTCCAACTTCTTGAATGATTTGTTCAGCATATACATTGAATAGGTATAGAGAAAAGATATAGCCCTTCCACATGCCTTTCTTGATTTTGAACAATGCAGTATTCCCTTGCTTTGTTCATACAACAGCTTCTTGGTTTAAGTATAGACTTCTGTTGAGCACAATTAAGTGTTTTGGGATTTTCATTCTACTGAATGTTAGTCATAGTTTAATATGATCCACACAGTCAAATGCCTTTGCTTAGTAAATAAAACAGAAATACACATCCTTCTGATATTCTCTCCTTTCAACCAAGATCCACTAGCAGTGATAGCAGTAGTGCTACAGCCTCTTCTAAATGTAGCTTGAATTTCTGGTAGTTCTCTATGGATATGCTTCTCTAACCATTTCTGAACAATCTTCAGCAAGATTCTACTTGTATGTGATATTAATTATATTGTTCAATAATTTCCGTATTTTGTTGCATAACCTGTTGTTTGGTTTTTGGTTTTTTTGTTTTGTTTTTTAAATGGGAATAAATATGAATCTCTTCCAGCAGGTTGGGAATGGGAGCAAATATGAATCTCTTCTAGCCAATCGCTTAGATAGTTATCTTCCAAATTTCTTGG
The DNA here is from genome assembly GCF_000299155.1 of Elephantulus edwardii. Taxonomy (NCBI): domain Eukaryota; kingdom Metazoa; phylum Chordata; class Mammalia; order Macroscelidea; family Macroscelididae; genus Elephantulus; species Elephantulus edwardii. The sequence continues at coordinate 1,213,533 of NW_006399802.1, forward strand.
CATAGACTACTGGGAATTGAAGTGTTTGTTGAAAGTGGTGTTCCATCAATTCCTGAGGCCTTATTTTTTGCTAATGCCTTCAACGCAGCTTGAACTTCTTCCCTCCTCACCACTGATTCCTGATCATATGCTACTTCCTGAAATGGTTCTATGTCCACTAGTTTGAGTGAGTTTAAGGACTTTCTTTTTATTTTTTTATTCCCCAGTTACTGATGACAATAGAGAGCTTGCTCTACAAACAGGATTTTTAAGGCATAGCAAGATGAAGACATTTTTACCAAAAAGCAATTTTGAAAAACTCACCTTTAAAATCTTCCACTTATTTTTCACAGACCTGAAAGGGGAGAACAGAGCTCACCTTGGGACTTCAGCCCTTCCTGATATCTAGTTATTGCTTTAATCTCTTCTGTCTATTAACATCTGGTGATTGCTAACCCTCCTATGTGATAAGACATTGTTCTCTATAGATCAACTTTCTTAAAACCTAGTCTGAAGGGAAACCAATTCAAATCATTTCCTGGAGCATGCACAGAAACACCACTGGTGACCAAGAGCTGACTCTCCCAAAGAAGTAAACCACCTATCAGAGGGAGGAATTAAACTGGAGGATCTTGCTCCACAGCACATGCTCACCATTCCATAATAAACAATAACTTTGGGTGCATGCTGTCCGGAGGGGCCAGTCCTTGGGAAAACTCAGCATACTGGGAAAGCTGGAGAGTCAGAGAAAGAGTTGGAGACCCTCAAAAGGATGGACTGACACAGCGACATTAACAATGGGCATGAGCAAATCAGAGATGGTGAGGATGGCACAGGCTGGGACAAGGTTCGGCTCTGTTGTTCACAGGGCTGCTGTGACTCGATGGCACATGACAACCTGACCAAAAAAAGGAGCTCTAGTAGCATAGTCTGCAGGAAGTTGTGCTGCTAACCTGAAGGCTGCACATCTCTGGCAGTTTGAATCCACCAGCAGCTCCTTGGGAGAAAAATAGGCAATCTCCTTCCATGTGACTTACACCCTCTGAAAATCCACTGTGGCTTAGCTATAAGTTGGTTAAGACTGGGCAGAAATTAATTGAGTTAAATTATTCTTCATCCAGAAGATCTCTGCAGCACAGCCTTTCTTGGAAAACCAGCTGCTTGTGCACCTGATTATCATGTTGTCGTTGTTGTTGTTGTTGTTACGTGCCATCGAGTCGCCTGCGACTCATAGCGACCCTATGTACAACAGCCCTAAACTCCACTCTGTCCTGTGCCAATCGCA
>NW_006399802.1:1217966-1252337 GCF_000299155.1 Elephantulus edwardii
CAGGCTGGTTTCAGAAGGGGTCGTGGTACTAGAGATATTGTAGCTGATGTTAGATGGATCTTGGCTGAAAGCAGGGAATACCAGAGGAATGTCTGATTATCATAGCACTTCCAATATGGTCCATTTCCCAGAGTTCCCACCTTCCCTTATGAATAAAAATGAAACTCCCTCCCACCTTAAATCTCCTTATAAACCCTCAAATTCTTTTGTTCACTGAGTCTTGGGTAGGTCAGTGTTGCTTCAATCCACATGTTTCCCGTTGTAAGGTCGCTCTTACCTGCAAAGTATTAATCTTTAAATAAATTCCCTGAAAAGTGCTGGTCTCTCACTTTGTCATTCTAGCTGGCGGGACAAAAAGCCTGCGATTTGAAAAACAATTATGGGGCACAGGACCAGGAACCAGCTTTCTTCTTGTACTTGTTTTCTACAGAGTTTGCTTAATACTCCATTAACAACATAATTATAATAGTAAAAGCAACTAACAAACAGATTGGAGACAAACTTCTTGACTGATAGGAAGAATAAGGATGAGAAAGTTGTCTACTAGCTATAAGCATTCACTGTACGTCATGTTAGTATATCTTACATAGGAAATGTTGTTTCCATTGTGTCTTTTACATAACAGTTTTAATCAAAAGGAGCCTTGATTGATGGTGTAGGGGGCTGCTAACCCAACAGACAATCATTTTATACCATCAGTGGCTCTTTGGGAGTAAAACGTGGCAGTCTACTCCCAGCTTTAGAATCCTTCTGGGCAGATCTTTGCTCTATAAGCATTGAACTAGATAGCAACTGTTTGGTTTGGTTTTGAATTGGAAATAACATATGCGATTTTTGTTGTGTATCATCGAGTCAGAACTGACTCATAGCTGAACCTCCAACAGGTTTTCAGAGGGAGTTAATTGCATGGAAGGAGATTGCCCATTTTTCTCCCACAGAGCAGCTAGTGGATTAAAAATGCATGCCTTTGGGTTGGCAGTACAACTCCTTAACACTAGGCCACCAGAGCTCCCTGGAAATAACATAGTTACTTTTAAAAAGAGACTGGGCTCATTTAACCCAGAGCCTGAGATGGATATAGCACAGTTTAATCCAATAGCTCAGATGATAATCTATCCCTGACTCTGAGTTGTGCTCGCTCTCTCTGTTAGCTTTATACCCAAATCCAAGGGTGGTGGGAAAGGAATTGCTCTGCTAACCCAAAGTCACACAGTTTGACTCCACCAAGGAGACAGTTGGACAATCTCCTTCTTGCAATTTATAGCTCTCAAAAACCCACTGGCAGGTATGCCCTGAGTTGATTCCAACTCATCGGCAATGAGTTTGAGTTTCCATAGATGGCAAGGCGGCAAGGACAGTTTCTGTTACAAAAAGGAGAATGTGCGTCCCTTTCAACAATCCTAGCAAAACTTCACTGGCTGAAATTGGGTACTGTCCATTTAAGTATCAGTGGAGCACAGGTCGGTGAGAGTGATGACCTGATTGATTTAGGACTGAGTCAGGTCCATGTCTAACCCCCTACCTTAGCTACATAGACTGAGAAGGATTGCCTTAGAGAATCTGAAGATGTTATTATCAAGCCCATTCTTGAGGTAATAACTGAAGTTAAGGAAGTATTATCACTGCAGAAAAACATGCTTACTAAAGTAATTGTTGTTAAGTGCCATTCAGTAGGACTCACAGCAACCCAATGAACAATAGATCTGAATCCTTCCCTTATCTGTGCTAACCTCACCATCTCTGAAATACTTGAGCCCATTGCCACAAGCACTGTACCAATCCATTTCATCAAGGGTCTTCCCCTCCTTCACTGATCCTTCACCTTCTCAAGCATGATGTCTCTTTCTAAAGAATAGCTTCTCTGCTAATAACATGTTCAAAGTGTATGAAATGAAGCATCGCCATCTTTGCCTTCAAAGAGCATTCTGTTTGCACTTCCTTTTTTTCTTTTGTATTGTATTTTAATTTTTTCATTGTTGCATATTTTCTTCTTCCTCCCCTTCCCCACCTCTCCCTGCAATGTATCCCTTGTCTGAGATTGTTCTCATACAAAAATGCCTAATCATATATATATTCCTTACATACAGGTATTCCCCTCATCTGTTCTAATGCAGTGCTCATTATCCATCCATTCTTTTCCCATTCTCTCCCCAATCCCCCCATGTCTGTCCTATTCTATAATGTTGATAGTGTTTGCCCTTTAGTGACTGAGATATGTCTTCACTCAGCATAATGTCCTCCAGGCTCCCTAATGCTGTGTAATGTTTTACAAGTTCATTGTTTTTCAATGCTGCATAATATTCCATTATGTGAATGTACCATAGTTTTTCTAACCATTTGTTTGTTGACAGGCACTCCGGTTGCTTCCTTCTCTTTGCTATTGTGAACAGCACAACAATAAACATGGATTTGCAGACTGATTGCACTTTCTGCAAAACATATAACTTTATTCTTTTGGCAGTCCACAGGCTATTCAGCTCTCTTCTCCAATATCACAATTCAAGCATCAATTCTTCTCCTATCATCCTTAGTTATTGTCCAGCTCTCAGATGCATAGCAAGACATTGGAAAGACTATACACCTTAGTCTCTAAACTGACATCATTGCTCTTCAGGACTTTGGAAAAATCCTTGACAGTAGACTTTTCCAATGCTATATGTCTCTTGATGTCCTGACTGCTGGTATCAAGGATATTAACTGTGGGTCCAAGTAAGATGAAATAATTGATCATTTCAATATTTTCTTCATCTGTCATTGCTTACTGGCCCAGTGGTAAAGATTTTTGTTTTCTTGATGTTGAGATATAATCCATATTGAAGGCTACAGTCCTTGATCCTCTGCCATAAGCATCTCAGGTCCTACTCACTTTCAACAAGCAAGGTTGTGTCATCTGCATAATGTAGGTGGTTGATGAGTCTTTCTCAATTGCACACTCTTCATAAAGTCCAACTTCTCAAGTGATTTTCTCAGCATACTAATTTTATAGCTCTAGAGAAAGGATACAACCCTAATGTACACCTTCCCTGATTTTAAATCATGTAGTGTTCCCTTGCTTAGACAACAGCTTCTTGGTTTAGCTATAGATTTTGAATAGGCGTAAGTAAGTGTGCCACAATTCTCATTCTTCTCAATGTTAGCCAGTTTGTTATGCCTTTACATAGTTAATAAAACACTAATAGACATTCTTCTGGTATCCTCTGATTTTAGCCAAGATCCATCTAACAATGATATCCCAAAGCCTCTTCTACTAAACTCAGCCTAAACTTCTAGGAGTTCTCTGTCACAGCACTATTCTAGCTAGTTTTGGATGATCTGCAACAATATTGTGCTTGCATGTGATATTAATTATATTGTTCAATAATTTCCATATTCTGTTAGATCACCTTTCTTGGAAACAGGAACAAATATGGATTTCTCCCAATCAGTTGGCCAGGTAGCTGTCTTCCAAATTTCCCAGCACAGACTGGGGAGCATATCCAGAGCTGCATCTGTTAGTTGAAACATGTCCGTTGGTATCACATTGATTCCTAGCGCCTTATTTTTTGCCACTGCTTGCTGTGCTAAATTAGAGTGTCAGCAAAAAATAAAACACACTTTATCTATTGATTGACACAATAGCTGCAGCAATGGTTTTAAACAGCAACAATTGTGAGGATGATACAGAATGGGTAGTGTTTTGTTCTGTTGCACATGGGTCAGTATGAGTCAGAACTCACTCAGCAGGCTCGACAACAACAATGGTATGTATAATTTTAATTATTAAGGTAGTTTGACCCAACTATGCAAGACCTAGCAAACACTTCATTCGGTTATATGTGATTAGGAGGCAACTGGATGGCAACTAGTGATGTGTGCTGCTAACATGATATTTCTCTCAGTAGCTTCACTCCACATATACAACCCTTAGCACGTTTTCCTGAGTGTTCTAGGCATTGCTTATTGTGAATTAAAAATCCCGAGCGTTTTCCTCTTCATTTACTATACACCTTAATGCATTTTATTTTATAAAAAAACTTGCTCTTGATGTGCAAACACCAGACCACACTTGCTTGAATTTTGTCATGTTTTGATCCTTCAAGCTCTCAAAAGACCTCAAAGTATAGATATGAATGGGGATTGGCTCAAAGATCCACAGAGCTGAGGTTCGTTCGGAATTCCTTGAATAAAGTCTTTGGTTCTCAGTGTCAAATCTTGCATGTTACTTTATGACGCTGGTTATGGTGAGCCTGTGATCTTTTCACTATCTCAACTAGTCACTTTTAAGAACTCCCCTTGAGTCTTTTCCCTGGTGTCTCTCCCTGACCTGCCCCCCCCCAGCTTCCCCTGGCCCCTCCCTTCCCTGCAGCCACAGCTGCCTGGCTCCGGGGCACTCAGACGGCACTGTTGCCTAGGCAACCCAGGAGGGGGCTTCAATCTACCATCTCCCCAGAGAGGCTGGGCTGGCCCTGAGCCAGGAAGAGACAGGGGGCAGGGGGCCCGGCTAGCCCTGCGCAGAGCCTGTCGGGAAGTAAACAGACTGAGAAGTAAACAGACTACCGGTGTGCTGCCTGCCATCAGAGAAAGGGGGGATGCCATGGGTGTGATTTTCGGAGTGCTGTGCAAGCAAATGTTCAAGGATGCCACTGCTACCTGGGAGAATAGGACTGGGACAGAAGAAAGAAAATCCTGCCATGCATCTTTGGCTTAGATCCGCATTGCTGGGGTTAAATAGTTGAGGCTCCCAAATGGGTATGAAATGCTGGGAAAGATGATTATAGGAGATGTCCCTGTAACATAAGACAAAGACTTGGAAAGGCAGTTTGACCCGGCTCAGAAAGTCTTGAGACGTTGAGCTTTTTCTTTAGTAGCCAGTGGGGAATCATGAAGGTTCTGGGAACCAGCAGCCCTGTGACATCTATGAGATTCAGGGGCCTTGTCATTGTTGTTTTTATTTTTGAGCACCAGTGGAACGAGTCATTTAGTTTTTCCTCTACATACTCCCTAGTTGCCTCTTTAAGTCACACGTCAACCAGATACTCAAAGCATGGCAAACAAACAAAAGAAACATACAGAAAAGCAGCACAGAGTGAGGTGCTGTTCAAGAGTAACTCTGCTGGCCATTTGTCAGCCTGAGTCAAATAGTAGGAAAACCTGTCTCATACTATTCTCTCTCATACACACACAGTTTAGAAAAAATGCCTGGCAAAGTAAGAACTCAGCAAAACTGGCACTTATTAGGCAAGCATGAACAATTTGTTTAGTTAAGGAGAGGAGGTGAAACAATTTTAACTAGTGCTGCTCTTTAAGCTCTGGGAACCCTGCCCCGTAAGAATAACAATCTACTGTCCATTGTTTTTCTGTGTGTCTATGTAATCTTTACAACAATTTTTTGGTAGTCTCTGTTGTCAGTGTTACCTCTACATAGGTTAAATCAGCCACTCTCAACATTTGTCTTCTGTAACACCTTTGATAAGTGGTGTTTGCAGGTGGACCTATATGTCCACACCCTTTTCTTTCCCATTGGAAAACATCTAATACTTTGCAGCTATTAAGAAGGTAGATACTTGGGTTTCTTTTTTGTATCACATACATCTTTAACTTTTTACTAGAAAAAATGAGTAGAACTGTATATACTGATGTGAGAAGAGAGCTCTGATGTATTGGTGATGAAGAATATCAGAATGTACATATACTATTCATAGTAACATTCTGGAAGAAAAGTGTAAAGATCTGCTTCCAAAAATCATCTGGTGAAAGCTGAGTGAATCACAATCATCTAATCTACAACCAACCAGGTGGACAAAGTAGAACAGGACAGCATTTTGGTGTCCCTGATGCACGAAGTTGTTCTCTGTCAGGCGCAACACAACAGAAACTAACAACTAAGCAATATTCTATGTCTATTTACGCAAGCATGAAGTTGCCAAAAGGATGGAATAGGACACTTTTCCCAGTGGTTTACTCTGGAATTGAGGGGTGAGAGGTAGTGGAGTGTAATTTTTAAATAAGCATGTATTATTTCTATAATGAAAGCTTCATTCCATTTTGAAAATAAAATAAAGCATTTAATATGCAAGCAACATTATTACAGGCATACCTTGAATCTGCTCTAATTTTCTTCAAGGAAAGAATTCATAAATATGCATAGACTATCTCTGGAACAATATTCAAGAAGCTGATGACAGTAGTTGCCTCTGGAGAGGGAGAATAGGGGACAGGGGTATGAAATCAGTGGTAGAAGGGAAATGGACTTTTCACTGTATATGCATTCATAAAACTTAATTGACTTTTAACTAAAAGCATGCATTAGAAATTAAAATAAATTTATTAGAAGCTTCAGTGATTTGTAATTATCAATGAACAATTTGTAACTCCTCATGACTGAACACTCCATACTAGTGCCTCCCAATGGATTAAATATTAAACAGAGTACTGTGAGTGACTTCAATTCAGGACTTCTTACTCCATGTTCATAGCTTTTAATCCTATAGTATATAATTTCTAAGGGAGCTTTGGTAGCCTAGTGGTAAGGAGTTGCACTGCCAACCCAAAGGCTGGCAGTTTGAATCCTAGATATGATGCTGTTTGTGCTGGAAAGCTGGTTACTAGTGTCCCTGAGGGAGATAGACGGGCAATCTCCTCTCATGCAATTTACAGCCTCTGAGAACTTATGGGAGTCTTTGCTATGAGTCCGTTTTGATTCAACAGCACTTAACAACAAAACAACATATTGTTGCCCTGCATGACAGCTTCAAAGTTTACATATTCCTTTTTCTTTCTTTCTTTTTTATATTCATATATCATGTATTTGACTCTTTTTTAAAAGAGAATGTTAAATCTTTAATCATTTCAATATTTTTAAATGTAACATATTTTTTACAGCATATTCTTCGCATTTAATATTTTCCCCAGTCATTCATTATTGCACATTTTCCTCCCTGCTGACCCCTTCCCTCAATTTGCTTTTTCCTTTGAAAAGAAAAAAAATTCTTTCATTGTTCCACAGTCCACTTCATTATGCATTTCTTTCTCTGGAATCTGGTAAAAAAATATGGAACGTTTCACATATTTGCGTGTCATCCTTGCGCAGGGGCCATGCTAATCTTCTCTGTATCGTTCCAATTTTAGGATATGTGCTGCCACATATTCCTTTTTCAACAACTCCCTAACCCCAAGTTCCAGATTCAACAGGCTGATGTAGTAATAACACAATTGTCATGGTAGAAATTCATGACCTAGAGATTAACTCTCCAACTAGTCTTTAGCAACCATACTTCTAAATTGGTTCACTCATGTATTCTTTCTATCACTGATGTATAATTCAGATACCATAATGTATACAAATCTTTGTGAGCTCTGGTGACTGCACCACAATCCCAAAGGCATGAGATTTGAGTCCCCCAGCTGCTCCACTGGAGAAGGAAGAGCAATCTCCTGTACAACTGACTGCCTCTGAAAACCCACTGAAGCTATGGGTTGATTCCAAGTGGACGGCACACAACAACACACAAATCTTAAATGTTCAGCTCAATGGACTTTTACATATGTCCACTTGTATACCCACAACTTAGAATAAAATATAGAACATCTCATCTCTCTCAAAACTCTCTTGTGCCTCCTCTAGTTCGTGTTGTTGTGTGTTGTTTAGTTGATTCTGACCCATAATGACCCTGTAGAGACAAAGCATAAGTAATCTTTATAGGAAATTAATGCCAAGGTATTTCTGTTATGGAGCAGCTGGTGGGTTTGAACCGCTAACCTTTCAGTTAGCAGCTGAGAGCTTAACCACAATGCTACCTGGGCTCCTTCTCCAAACTGACCTTTGCTCTTAATATAAGCATCTTTTTTACTTCTTTTGCTTGTTTTTGAACTTCATATTAATGGAATCATACAGTACCTACTCTTTGGTCTCTGATTTCTTTTGCATAAGATTTGTCCATATTATAATATATATGTGATAGTTGTCTCTTCATTCCATGGGTAGGAGTGATGGACCATAAAGGGTAGTTTTATATATACTGCCAAAGAATTTTTGGACATAGCTGTACAATGTACTCCCACCAGCAGTGCAGGATAGTTCCAGTTGCCCTGGATCCTCATCTGTACAAAGTTCTGTCAGTCCTTCTTATTTTAGCCATTTTGGTGGAAATCTCTCTGCTCTGTTGTGACTCAGTCTTGGTTCTTCGGTTGTCCATTTGTTCAGCCTTCTGGATTCTATGGGCTCTGTTGGACTCTCTGTACAGTCCTTGGGACTCTATTATGCTCAATGGACTCTAGTGACCAGTATTTCTTATCTTCCCTTCCTGGAATAAAATCCTGTCCTGCTCTGACCCCTGCCCGAATCACAGTCTGTGCTCTCAACTCCCTACCGACTGAGCCCTCATCATAGCAACAAGGTGAATCCCTGATCCCAATCACCGTCTACACCATAACCCTGGCGATAGACTGAGCTCTAACCTAGATATTGGCTAAGCCCTGACCTTGCTCACAAACTGAATGGGTTCAAGCTCAGACTGAAAAATGCAAAAGTAGGCCAAATACAGCTCAGAAATTAGTGGAAAATAGAAAATGATAGAAATAAAATGCATTGTGAAATAAACTATGATCTCTATTTAGCTAAGTTAGAGAAAGAGACTATAATCAGCCACATCCAGACATGTTATAAGGAACAGGCTGGGGGTGGGAGAACGTGGCTGAAGGAAGCCTCAAGCAGAGCTAACCCTGCAGATGGCGGCGGAAAGATGGGTAACATTCTTCCTGTCCTCACAAGATGGCAGGTTTATTTTAAGGGTGTTTTTAACAGCTTGAAAAAAAAATGGTTTCAAAGAACTCTGGGGAAAGTCTCTGATTTTTGGGCTTCTGCCCATGGTGCCTTTTTTTAACAATGGTATTTGACTCCCTGTGAGATTTGTTCCCCTGTTACATTCTGAACACACTGAAGAAAACAGACCCTTCAGGAATTAATGTGTAGAGGTTCGGTTTGCCCTTCATCTGATAATCAGGAGCAAGGTGAAAACAAACTGTTCATTTTTTCTCATGCTTTCGAGAGAAATATTTATTTCCTCTTTACACCTGGTGAAGTACAATTGAATGGCCTGGGCTGGGTCTCCTGATGGCTGAGGAGTTCTCAGTGCAAAGTGGCCCTTGTCAAATGATCTCTATCCTGGACAAACATCCTCATTAGTTTTAAAATTCTGGTTTTCTAAATGTTAACTGGGTTACAAGACAAATTTGTACTAAGTGAGCCATATTGTGTTGTAGAAAGGACACTCACTGGGTAGGGATTAAGAAAACCTGGATGGTTCTGCCACGGTGTGGGACGTGTGACCTGGAATGGGTAGTTTCCACTCTAGATGGTCCTGATCCATCTGTAATAACACAGTTTAAGGGAAGATTTTTAAAGTGTCTTTACATACATTATCTCATTTAATTCTTACAAAATCCCATTGAAGGGGAAAAAAAAAACAACACAAACCAACAACAACCCAACTCTATCTTCATTTTACAGAAGAGAAATTTAGACTTGACTAAGGTAATAATAATTTTTTGGTCATTTTGAAGCTATGATTAAAATCTCATTATGCCTGACTTCAGGGTTCTCAATCTTGGCCACACTTTGAAATCACATTAAAATCTTTTGTCACAATGAACTGCTAAACAATGATGAAGAAAGAGCAGAAAACTTCTTGCTACATGTGACAATGTGAAGGATTCTAACATAATGGTGGAGGAGAAGAGTCACACACAAAGAAATACAAATCAGATGATTTCATTTCAGTAAAGTTTCAGGACAAAACTAACCAAAATAATCTCTATATTTATCTTTGGGGATAGATATTACCTGAAAGGAGGTACAAAGGAATCCTCTTAGGAACTAGAAATACTGTCTATGATAATTCATGTGGTATTATGTGCCATTACATGTTAGACTGGTAACTGGAAGGCCTGCAGTTTGAATCTACCATCACACCTCATAGAGGAAAGATGGGTGTCCTCTTCTGTAAAGATTTACAACCTGGGAAACCTGACTGAGGGTTGCTATGATTGAGAATCAACTCAACAGCCATAGGTTTAGTTTTCCTTCGTTCATATAAGGATCCCTGGTGGTTCAGTGGATAAAGGCTTGGCTGCTAACCAAAACTTCAGTGGTTTGAACCTACCAGCCACTCTGTTTAAAAAAAGTTGCTGCAGGCTCTTTCTGTAAATATTCATTCACTCATTGCCCTTGATTTGGAGTCATCTCGTACTTGACTCTTCGTTGGGATTCTGAGGCTGTACATTGTACTGGAGGAGATTGTTCATCTTTTTTACTCAGAGATTCTGGTGGAGTCAAACTACCAGAGAGGTATGGACTTCAGGTTAGCAGCACAATTCCCTATGGACTACAGAGCTCCCTTCTGTAAAAATTATGACCTTAGGGGGCAGATTTGGAAGTCAGAATGAACTTCCTGGCAGTACTCTTGGTTTGAGTTGATCTGTATATTAGTTCCATAGGTGGTTGTTGTCATTGCTGTTGTTATGCACCTTTGAGCTAAAATTGACTCATAGTTGACCCTCCAGTGGGTTTTCAGAGGCAGTAAAATCACAGAGCAACTGGTGGATCCAAACCACATACCTTTGGATTGGCAGCCTAACTCCTTACTACTAAACCACAAAAGCTCTCTCATTATTGTTGTCATTGTGTTCCACTGAGTCAGAACTGATCCACAGCTGACCCTCTAGCAGGTTTTCAGAGACAGTGAATCACGTAGGAGAAGATTGCCCATCTTTTTCCTGAGGTGGATTCCTTACCGCTAAGCCCACAGAGCTCCCTAAAAGACAAAGGAAACTTAAAATGTTTCTTTCGAAGTGAAAGAAGCCAATCTGTTGAAACTACATGAAAATTATCATTTAAACAAGAAATTAAATTATTCTAATTCTAGAAAAGACTACTACAGACAGTATAAAGGTCAATGGTCCAAAGATTGGGAGGAAGACAAAGAAGGCTGAATTAGGTAAAGTTCAGGAAAGTTTTCAGTGGTGAAACTACCCAATATGACACTCCCTAGATTGGTGCATCTATTCATAACAATGTGAAGGTGACCTTACTCAAGGGAGCTCTGGGGGCCTAGTTGATAGGGAGTTGCACTGCCAATCCAAAGGCTAGAAAGATGAGCAATCTCTTCCCATGTGATTTACAGCCTTTGGAAAAAGAGCTGGAGGGTCTGTTGTGAGTCAGTCGCCCCAGCCCAGAGTTTGAGGTTTTGAGTCTTACTCGAAGAATCTAGAAGCAGAAAGATAGGGTAGGCCTAAGGGCCAATGAAATCCTCAGTCTGGAGAAGAGGTAAATTTGAGGCCTTGGATTGGAGGCTAAATCTGGAAAACTCTCATTGGCCCTGCAGGGTAAACTGTGTGAAAAGTGAATAGATTTTGAATCAGAGAAACCCAAGGTTGTGGAGCAAGCAGAAAGAAGAGCATGTGGCCTGAATGTTCAATTCTCAGGGGCAGCAGGGAAGTAGATCCTGTGCTACAACTAAAGAGCAAATCTCCACCATGCCAGAGGCTGTTAATATGGCACCCAGGGGAGATGACAGTTTGTGAATATCAAGAGACAACTGTGCAGTAGTGTTTACTTTCATATCTTGTTTTCTTTATTTATCCATCTTGGAAGAAATTTAATAGTCGGGCAACTCAACAGAATGATTTATAAGCTTTTGCTTCAGTCAGTTGGGGGTCTACACAGCAACTGAGGTCAGCCTTTGCCCAGAGTTGAATTTGGATTAATTAATTTTTGAGGTCAGGCTGGCCAAAGCTTCTGCCATAAGACCTAATTGAAAGGGAGAATACAGAAATCAACAATCAGAAGTCATATCTTCTAAGAAATAATTGAAGTAATGGAGGTCATTGTTTGGGAGAAGCAAAAATCTAGGAGAAGGAGACAGGCTATGACAAATGTCCATAGATATTTAAAGATTTACCATATTCTCTTTCCTCTCCTTTTCTGTTGACATTATGCTGTAAGATCTGGTTTCACCCCTGTCTTTTCAGGGGTCTTTACCCTTCTTTCTTCTTCTTTTCTTTTGACTTTAACTCTTTTGCATGGCCCACCTGCCACTAGCTACACCCCTGCCTTATTGCCCTGTTGTTAAGTGCCATTGAGTTGCAGGCAACTCATAACAACCCTATGAAGGAAAGTACTCAACACTTGTGTGTCTTTCATCCTCTCTCCAGGTTCATAGGGTTTCTGGAGGCAAGCTATTATGGAAGTGGATGCCACTCCTGCTTCCAAGCTTGTTTTATTCGGGGAGCTCCACCCCACACTGTCCGCATTGGGTAACCAACCATTAATGCATTTGACCCATCAGTGTTACCATGTTCAGCCTCACAGCAACCACAGGTTACCTCTGTATGGCAAGTGAACACACCAGGGCTATACGACCTAGAGGAATGTCTGAACAAAAACAATGAAAGACTGGCCCGAGGGCCACGGATTAAAAGTCACCCACCTTTGGCTTGGTAGCATCGTTTTCTGTCCACTGGGCCAGTTGATCACTCTCTATTTCTTATTGCCTTAATAAACTTTTTTCACTAGTTTTACTAAAAAAAGAAAATCTGAAAAAAAAATCTTAGTTTGTTACCCCAAAAGAATGGAAGCTTGAAAACATTACACCCTTATAGAAAAGTAAACAAACAAAAAGATTCACCCATTGCTGCAGATATGACATCAATCCACTTGTTTAGGATTTTCCTCTTTACCAAATGATGATGTCTTTCCCCAAGGACTGGCCGCTCCTGATAACGTGCCCCAAATATGTTTCACAATCCTTGCATCCGAAGTGCATTCTGTACTTCTTCCTAGACAAAATTGTTTTTCATTTTGTCAGTCCATAGTAAATTCCATATCTTTGCCAATATCACAACTCAAAAGCACCAATTCTTCTCTAGTCTTCCTTATTTCTTGTCCTACTTGCAAATGCATAGGAGGCTGGTGAAAATAGCATGGCTTGGGCTAGGTGACATCTTTGTTATTTAGCACTTTGAAGAAGTCTTTTCCAGTAAATTTGCCTAATGTAGTACATCTTCATTTACATGGAGAAAAGACTGAAAATTTTGAGGATTTGATTTTACATCTAACTACAATCAACACCTATAAAAGCAGCAGTCACGAAATTTAATTATATTTATTATGGACTGTCAAGTTGACTGTGACTCATAGCAACCCTATGAACAAAGGGTCTGAAATCTGCGCTATCCTGTGACATCTTCACCATCTCTGCACACTTGAATCCATTACTACAGTCCCTGTGCCAATTTACGGCACAGCACAAATCTACTCCAAAAGAAAAATAGCATGATGGCAATGTGTAAACCGGAAGGGTTTGTGTGCTGCTGTCCAAGGTCCTGAATCTTCCAATTACAGTAGGACATGTGGATGTTTTCTTGGCTCTGGTACACTGATAAATTACATCTGACCAACCTCACCAAGCAAATCTGATGAGGCAGAAAAGGACCAATGATGAGAGGACAAGGATAGTCAAAGTAGGCAAATGAAAAGAGGAAGCACAGATAAAAAAGATATAAAAAATTTCTTCTTGTTAGGTGCTGTCAAGTTGACTACATAACTCATAGCAATCCTATCAGCAACAGATCAAACCTTGCCGTATCCTTTTCTTGAGATATTTTCAAATAACATCGTCATAGTTAACAAAGATTGGCAGTTAAAGATGAGTCACAATTTTGTGTCTTAAATGATGCAAAGCTGTGCAAATGCTGATATGAACAACTATGCTTCTGCAGAGAAGCAGAATACTCTAGATTTACTCTAGTGTTCTTATGCTTTTCCTTTTCAATCTTGACGAATCTTGTTTTTTTTTTAACAATGTCACGGAATAAATAAAACTGTGACTTTCATTTTACAATTCTTATAGATAATTCTATATATTTAAAAATACTTCTACAATATTTTTTACGGGTTACAAAAATATTTTTCTCTCCCTCAAATCTGGAAAAGGTGATATTACATTATACCTATATTTCACTCCTCCTCTGTGAAACGCATCTCAGTTGTTCACACTATGCTTGGTTTAGCTAGTCAAGTGATTCCCTCCTGCATGAGCCTCTTACAGTGCTCCTGATTCAAATTCATGCTATGTGTTTAAAAATACATTATCTCAGTTAATCCTCTCAACAGTCCGTAATATCAGGATAATTATTCTCATTACAATTAAATTCATGTCATGGATCTTTGAGGCTGTTTATGAATAGCTGAAACAATGAATAGTAATTCACAAATGTCAAGGGTCTATTCTAATTTACCTGCTCGTCTCCCAAAATAACCTATAAAGACTTTGAAGTCATGAACCATATCTTATTTATCATTATTTTCTCAAGAACATCTAGCACAGTTCCTGACACATAGTAGGGGCTCAAAAGTATTTTATGAATAAATGAATTAATTAATGAAAAATATATAACTATTAGCATTGCATTTGCATCATTTAAATAGAGTGTGTTTATGCATAATAGATCAAGGATACATAAGGGAAATCTCAAAGTAGTCTTAGTGGTGGTGAAAAGAATGTTTTAATAGACCTCACATACAGTGTCTACTAAATAAAAGAATACATTGTTGAAAATTAAGGCAGAGAACAGGAATAGTGGAGTACACAGCCTAAGGCAATCCCTTTCACATCTAGGTGTCATTCTTGTGATGAATAGAAATAATTTTGCTTATCTTTGGTTTATCTTAAGCTTTTATTGTGATTTTGAATAAAAACTCATGGAGCAAATTGGCTTTTCACTCAACAATTCATGTTGTTATTGTTCTTAGCAATCCTATGTACAACAACTCTGAACCCTGCTCTATCCTGAGCCAACCTTATTGTCTCTGACACACCTACTCCTACTACCCAAGTCACTGAGTCAATTCACCTCATTCAGGGTCTTCCTCTCTTGCACTGTCCCTCCACTCTCTCCCAAGCATTATGTCCCTCTCCAAAGACTGGCCTCACCTTGCAACATGCTTAAAGTATGTCAGATGAAGCTTCAGAATCCTTGCCTCCATGTAGCAGCCTGGTTTCACCCTCTCCAGGGCAAACCTGTTTGTTCTCTTAGCAGTCCATGGTGTTATTCAATACTATTCCCCAGCACCACAGCTCAAAGGCATCAATTCTCCTTCTATCATCCTTAGTCATCTTTGTCCAGCTTTCTGATGCATAGCAAGTAATTGCAAAGACCATGGCCTGCATCAGGTGCACCTTAGTCTCCAGACTGACACTGTTGCTCTTCAGTACTTTGGAGGGGTCCCTGACAACAGATTTTCCCAACGCAATTCATCTTTTGATTTCCTGGCTGCTGGTGCCAAGAGTGTTGATTGTGGAGCCAAGCAAACTAAAGCTGTCAACAATCTCAATCTCTTTGCAAATTGTATTTTGTCACATTGATTACCATCCCCACATTGTAACCACATCTTTCTAATTTTTCCTTCTATTATCAATTTCTATTTGTTGTTTCCTATTCCTTCTTCTCTTCTGTCTCTAGGAAAATGCGCCCTTAATATTTTATATAGTTGCTTGTTTTGGGGGACCCACCAGTCATTACAGAAGGAAGACCCTCAATGACAAGGGATGACACAATGGCTGCAGTAAACGGCTCAAACAAGCAGCAATTGTGAAGATGGTGTGATGTTTTGTCTGTCGTACATAGAGTTACTGTGAGTCAGAAGAATTCATGATACCTAAAAACAACAACCAGAGACCTTCTGTTCTGATTCCTTTCAGAGTGGTCAGCAGTAGTAGTCAAATGCCATCTACTTCTGGTCTCATGGTCATGGAGACTGAATTTTATGTGATTCACTAGTCTTCTGGATTTTCTCCACCTTCTTTACTTCAAATGGGGAAAGGCCAATAGCTGCATCTTAGATATTAGCTAGAGGGTCAGATATGAGTCTGTTCTGACTCAATGGAACATAATAACACATAACGTGGATTGTTGCTAGATCTTCCACCAATCTTGATCCCACATTTCTCCTCATAGAGCCCAGCCTCCTGGATGATCTGTTCTGCATATAGGCAGGTTGAAAGAGATAGGATGCATCCCTGGCGTACGCCCTTCCCAATTTTGAACCATGCAGTGTTCCCTTGCTCTGTTCTGACGACTGCCTCCTGGTCCAAGTATAAGTTTCGCATTAGAACGATCAAGTGTTCTGGGATTCCCATTCTTCTCAGAGTCAGCCACAGTTTGTTATGATCCACAGAGTCAAATGCCTTTGCATAGTCAATGAAACACAGATATAAATTTGTCTGGTGTTCCCTGCTTTCAGCTAAGATCCATCTAACATCAGCTACAATATCCCTAGTACCATGACCCCTTCTAAACCCCACCTGGACTTCTGGCAGTTCTCTGCTGATGTGCTGTTCCAGTTGTTTTTGGATGATCTTCAGTAGAATCTTGCCTGCATGTGAAATCAATGAGATTGTTCTATAGTTTCCACACTCTGTTGGGTCACTCAACAGCACATGAAAACAATAACCTACCATGACAGATTTGGAAGCAGGAGTGGCATCTACTCCCTAAACAACATGCCTCCAGAAACGCTATGAACTTTGATAAATGTTGATAGCTATAGAGGAGCTACAGACCTTTTGTTCATAGGGTCACTATGGGTCATACTTGACTTAAAAGCAATCAACAACAACAATTTATACCAGGAAACATAAACAGTACATAAAATTTTTGTATGATCTAAAGATTCCTTTAGGATGTTTTTAAGTTAAAAGTGAATCAGTTAAAAAACAAAAAATAAATCAGTTAAAATAAAAAAAATGTTTTTTTTAAAAATTCGTGTAACTAGGGTAAAGAAATAATAAAAATAATGAAAGGATAGGCAAGTTACTGTAATTTCTAGAAAAATTGTATTTGCTATATCATGCTTCTGCCCTCTAAGATAATATAAATTTATACAAATTTACCTATTCAAACTATGATAAAACAATTTTTAAATGTGAAAATGATGACTGAACAGTCATATATTTGCACACTTAGCAGAAATGGACTAAAATCCAGTAGGAAGGGGTACCTCCTTATATGGGAAGGAGAAAGAGTAATTGGATGGGAGAGTTATCGGCATGTGATAAAAATTATTATATTTAAAATACACTAATAAGTTAACAAATTAACCCTGTAACCTAATTTCCTCTAAGTGATTAAAATATTTCTCAAAAGAGCTGAACTCAAATTCTGCTTATGCCACTTCTCAGCTTGTCCTTTGTGCCAAGGCACTTACTCTCTGAATACATAAAAAGCTGTGTTGTGAAAATGTCAAAATACCTTGAAAGAGAGGATGAGAGAAAGAAATACTGAGAGATAGGAAAAATAAAGGAAGTATGATGCAAGAGAGGAAACCAAGTAGGAGGGGCTGGAAAAAGAATGGGAGCTGGCGGAATTATTTCAGACTTTGTGTGCTGAAATAGTCATTCTTGTCACAAGCTGCTAGATTTTCTTCTTATAAAAACATTTCTAAGGTGGCAGATAAATATATTTTTAAAAAATTTTCCCCCTTAAAACATAACACCCTAACAGGATGTGTGAGAGAAATGCCAAGAAAAGAAGACAGAAGGAGGGAAAGTCCTTGAATGAAGAGGAAGATAAAGGTTTATACCTGGTTCCAGAGAAGCAGAAGTCTAACCTACTTTTTCAGGCTTTTCCTCACCTCCAGGGTGGAATTAACTGCCCTTTCCTTGGACTCCACTATAGGACTGGGGCAATATTGAAACTTTTCTGTCTGTGCAGTTCAATGTCATAAATTACTTAATATGGCCATTTAAATCATGCATAGTACTGTAATTCAAACACAATATCTAAATGGGACTATGTATATAAGATGTTTGTGGCCCACCAAAGAGATTAAACAACTTAATAATAAAGCAAATTTTCATGTTATTATATACCATTAACTCAGAACTGACTCCAAAAAAAACCTCTAGTGGGCTATCAAAGGCTGTAAATCACATGGGAACAGATTGCCCATTTTTCTCTCAAGAAATAGCTGGTGGATTAAAACCAACCGCCTTTGAGTTGACAGTGTAACTCCCTTTCCATTAGGTCACAAGAGTTATTGTGACAATGGAACCATGTAAATAAGACATGTGGAAGCCTAACAAAGGGTCAATTTTACCATCGCACCATCCTTGTAAAAAGGAGACCTTGCTACCAGAATGGAGTATATCCTTTGGATTCAGGGTTCCTGTGCTAAGAACATCCTAGACCCAAGAGACACAGAGAGGGTTAGGGTTAGAAAAGGAAGATAGTGACACATCAATATAGGCATAAGACAGGAGGAAGTGAAATCTCTGTTTGTGGGTTGTTCCTGTTAACTTTTGAGTCATCTTTGATCCTGAGTTGATTACTTGTTTGTGAGTCCTGTAAGATGTTGCTGCAAATTACTGAACTGAAAGATTAAAGTGATTGAAGCACTGAGGGAATGTTACAGATGATGGAGTAGTATAATAATTTGGAAAAGTTGTATATTTGGAACATATTTGATGTTTCTCTCAGAGAAACCAGCTTTGTACTGATCCTTATGAAAGAAATTATTCATTTAATCTATTATATTGGAGCTCTAGCAGCCTAGTGGTAAGGAATTGTGCTGCCACCAGCTACAATTCAAATCCACCAGGTGCTTCATGGCACAAAGATGGGCAATCAACTTTCATGTGATTTACAGTCTCTGAAAACCTGCCAGAGGGTCAGTTATGTGTCAGTTCTGATTCTAGAGTACACAACAACATCATGTTCTTAAACACTAAAATCCTTCCGTGTTAGGACTATCTCTTATTCATCTTTAGTGTTCCTAGTTCTTCCTACAGAAGATATAGCACATATGATATGCTTAGTAAATGTTTATGAAATAAAGGATCCTGATGCAAGATACCTGAAGTCATCCACTGAGGCATGAATGACTACCTACGTGATATTAGTGTGGATTTAGTGTGGAGAAGAGATGACTGTGGAGAAATATACTCACTGCTCTCCAGGATAAGAAGGCTATTGTGAAGTATATTTGAAATGTGCTCTGTGATCTCATTGGATCACAGCTGAGACTAACAGGTTCAATCAATAGGAAAGCATGTCTTGACTATCTATAAGGAATACTAATCATCAGAAATGGCCAATATCCAGTGTCCTTCTTTTTTTTGACTGGGCCTTGTGTATAACCAAGAATATACCAAATGAATTTAACACGAAGGTTCAAGGATACCTATGTTGGGCAAATCACATTGTAGCTTTGAATAAAGAGTTTGGACTGCTGAAAAGTCGGGGAGAAAGAGAGACAGAGAAAACCTAGTCTGTCCTTTTACAAAGTGGGTGCCAAAAGTGAGGAAGGAAGCCCTGCCTTTCTTCAAACTTAAACCAAAGCATAGATGTTAAAGGCTAAGAAGGTTGTTCTGAAAGGTGAAGAAAGAGAGAAAGAAAGAAGAGAGAGAGAAAATAAAACCTGCACATCAAACTTCTTGAGGCAGCCTAAGACTCTGAGACTCCAAAGGCAGCCAAATATCCCCAAACCAGTGTTCCAGGAGAAGCTTGATCATTATATCATCATCAAGTTCCTCTTGAGTCAGTTGTGAAGAAGATAGAGGATAAGACATTTGTATTTATTGTGGATGTCAAGGCCAACACGTGCCAGATAAAACAAGCTGTGAAGAAGCTCATGACATTGACATGGTCAAAATAAGTCAATACTTTAATCAGCCCTGATGGAGATAAGGCAGCAACTTATTCTTGACTATAATGCTTTGGATATGGTCAACAAAATTGGGATGTAAATTGAGTCCAATTCCTTTCTTATTTTCTTATTTTTTTTTTTACATCATCAGGATGTTTTTATGGATGAAAAAAGTTTTGATTTTGTTTGTTTTTTAGTTAACTGCAAATCATAGAGTAAAATTTTTAACTGCTCATCTGGTTAGTGGTGCTAGTGGCTTTGACAGGTCGGGGGGTCATGACTCCTGTTGCCTGAGATGGTCAGGTTGGGAAGGAAAAATGGCTACTATTGTAGATGGACAATAATGCCATGAGTTTGTATTGTATGCTTAAGTACAAATTAGGGGCGTGATGTGGATAGTGATCATCAGAGGCATGGCATTGCATATGTATGAGCTCTGGTACCCTAGTGGCAAGAAGCTGTGTTACAGTCCAAAAGGCACACAGTTTGAATCCACCAGCTACTCTGAAGGAGAAAGAGGGACAATCTCTTCCTGTGCAATTAACCATCTCTGAAAACCCACTGGAGGGTCAGCTATGGGTCAGTTTTGACTTCACAGTATACAACTGCAATGCTAAATGTTTTGAATACACCAATCTGAGACTTGGTAGAAACCTTGCTTTAATTGGGACAGCAGGAGTTTAGTGGTGTGACTAGTATAACTGAAAAGATTGAGGCACAAAGTCCAACATGGCGCTTTGATTGGCACATTGCTTCTTGTCTAAAACGGTCGTTTCTAGTATGCTGCCATTATTCAAGTGATGGGAACCTAGGTGGTAAGGTAAGTCTTTGCATGGCAGAGTCATACACCAAAAGCTGGTGGGACAGAGTCATGCCACAGTGTCAAATGTGGCAGACTTGTCTTTGTCGTTTGCACTTCCTCGTGGATTTTGTCAGCATGTCAGGCTTTGGCACATGGACAGCATGGCTGTTTGTCACGTGGTCTTTGTGGAGGGATTTTTGCTCTGTAGTCTTTGTGGGCCTTTTGCATAAATGGACATGGCAGATGGCACACTTCGTGCTGCACAAAATGAAAGAAAATGTAAATTGAGCAATGCTGGATTGCAATGGCTCAACCAATCAGAAAGAGGAGTGGAATTCGGCATACAACAATTGCCAGAGTAGAATTAGACTGCTGGTTAGTAGTCTGATCAAGGATTTGGATGAATTAGCGACCCTATGTACAACAGCTCTGAAGTTTGCCCTATCCTGAGCTAGTCTCATTGACTCTGACACACATACCCCCATTACCCTAGTTACTGTGTCAATCCATCTCATCTAGAGTCTTTCTCTCTTGTGTTGTCCCTCCACCCTTCTGAGCATGATATCCTTCTCCAATGATTGGGCCCTTCTGGCCATGTGCCCAAAATGTGTGATGGAGCTTCAAAATCCTAGCTTCCCAGGAGAAACTTGGTTTCACCCTCTCTCAAGACAGACCTGCTTGTTCTCTAGAAGTTCAAGACTCTTCTCCAGCACCACAACTCAAAGGCATCAAGCCCTCTTCTGTCATCCTTGGTCATCATCTAGCTCTCTAAAGCAGCAAGTAATTGTGAAGATCATGGCCTGGATCAGGCACACCTTAGTCTCTAGACTAAATTGTTGCTTCTCAGTACTCTGGAGAGGTCCCTGACCACAAACTTTCTCAGTGTAATTAATCTTTTGATTTCTTGATTGCTGGTGCCAAGAATGTTGATTGTGGAGCTGAGCAAGCTAAAATTGTTAATAACCTCAATCTCCTCTCCATCTATCATAGTGCTGCCAATTGGCCCAGTGGTGAGAATCTTTGTCCTGATGTTGAGCTTCAATCCATATTGAAGACTCTATTTTTTTTTTCACTTTCTGCAGCAAGCGCTGCAGGTCCTCTCCAATTTCAGCTAGCAAGCTTGTGTCATCAGTGTAAGGCACGTTGTTGATGAGTCTTCCTCCAATTCTGATGACACATTCCTCCTCATAAAGCCCAGTCTCCCAAATGATCTGTTCTGCATACAAATTGAAAAGGTATGGAGACAGTACACATCCCTAATGAACTGCTTTCCTGGTTTTAAACCATTCAGTGTTTTCTTGCTCTGTTCTTAGAACTGCTTTTGGGTCCAAATATAGGTTTCACATGAGTACAATCAAATGTTCTGGATTCCCATTTTCCTCAAGATTAGCCACAATTTGTTGGGATCCACACAGTCAAATGTCTTTGTACAGTCAATGAAACATGGATAGATGTACTCTTTGTTTCAGCAATAATGTCTCTAGTGCATGAACTCTTCTAAACGCAGCATGTATTTCTGGTAGTCAATGTACAGTTTCAGTCATTTTTAGATAATCTTCTTTTGCTTTCATGTGATATGAGTGATACTGTTTGATAATTTCCTCACTCGGTCAGGTCACTTTTTTTGGAATGGGAATAAATATGGATCTCAAGCATTTAGTTGGCCAGGTAGTTGTCCTCTAGCTTTCTTGGCACAACGCGGTGAGCACGTCCAGAGTAGCATCTGTTTGTTGAAATATGTCAATTAGTGTTCCATCAATACCTGGGGCTTTATTTTTTTACCAAGCCCTTCAGAGCAGCCTGAATTTCCTCCTTTGTCACCATTGTGTCTTGATCATATATTGTTTGTTGAAATTCTCCTGTATCAGCAATTCTTTTTGGTACAGTGACTCTGTATACTCCTTCTATCTTCTACTAATGCTTCCTGAATCATTCAATATTCTGCTCATAGCATCCTTAATTATTGCAACTTGAGGCTTGAATTTGTTCTTTAGTTCTTTCGTCTTAAGAATTGCTCAGTGAATTCAGCCCTTTTGATTTTTGGACTCCAGTTATTGCACATTTCATTATAATACTTCGTTTTGTCTTCCCAAGCTGCCCTTTGAAATCTTTTTGGTCAGCTCCTTAACTTTCTGTTTCTTCCCTTTGCTTTGGCTTCTCAGTGCTCTGGTGCAATATGTAGAGTCTCTTCTGACATCCACCTATCTTTATTCAGTCAATCAAGGGAATAAGTAGGAAGTCATGTTATATAACCATTACAGTGGTAACATTACAATGCTAACCAAGATCTCTCCAATGATGTTCCAAAGACTTTCAAGGTCATTTGACTCTTCTATCCCTCCTCCCTTTATTCTCTCACCTCCTCTCTCCAGCGTTGCATCTTTCACTGCTGGATATTTGTCTATACAGGCTGAATCCCATCCCCTTCCTCTGCTAGTACTATGAGCTAAGTCTAGTGTATGTCTTTCTGTTGTTGTTATGTGCCATCAAGTCACCTGCGACTCATAGCTCTGAAGCCTGCCCTGTCCTGAGCCCTTCTCACTGACTCCAACATGCCTACCTCCATTGCCCTTGTTACTGTATCAAGCCATCTCATCAGGAAGTCTTCCTCTCCTGAGCTTCCCTCCACCCTTCTGAGCATGATGTCCTTCTCCAAGGATCGGTCCCTCCTGATCACATGCCCAAAGTATGTGAGATAGAGCTTCAAAATCCTAGCCTCCAAGGAAAATCTTGGCTTCATCCTCTCCCAGACAGACTTGTTTGTTTTCCTAGCGGTCCACGGTATGGTCAAGACTCTTCTCCAGGACCACAACTCAAAGACATTCATTCTTCTTCTATCATCTTTAGTAATTTTCCAGCTCTCTGATGTATAGCAAGTAATTGTGAAGACCATGGACTGAATCAGGTGCACCTTAGTCTCTAGACTGACATTGTTGCTTCTCAGTCCTCTGGGAAGCAGATTTACTCAGTGTAATTCGCCTTTTGATTTCTCAACTGCTTGTGCCAAAAGTGTTGATTGTGGAGCTGAGCAAGCTGTAACTGTTAATGCCTTTACTATTTTTTGCACTTTAGTGATGGACAGTGTCCCAGGACTGCCTGGTATGGACTTGGAGGTGAGCTCTGTCAAAGACCTAAAGGGATCATAGATGATCCTTGACTAACAGTTGGCAGGAGAGTAATCTCTCTTCTCCTTAAGTGCAACCTTGTGGTTAAAGCTGGGGTGGAATTTTGTTTCATATTTATTTATTGATGCCAATATAGTCTGATTGTATGATTTGCTGCTATTTGAATTGAAGCCTTAAATGAGTTCATGAGCTTAGTTTTAGGTTCCTTAAAATTTCTTAAAGTTTTCTATTTTTGTTTTTATTATTTCCTCAATTTCTTTCTGGTTGCAGATGATCAAAATCAAATCCTTTTACATTTTTAAAGCATTACTTTTTATTATTTCATTGAAATGGACTTGATTTCCTTTGGAATCTTGGATAGGTTTTTTTTAATTTTTATTTAATTTCTTTATTTTTAATTTCAGTGAACATCTACAGAGATTTTGGAATTCCATTGAATAGTTTTTTAGCTTAAAGTAGTTTATTGAACCTTTATGACTGAACAGATGAAGGAATATTTGAAGATCCACCCCAGCCCACTCTTGCTCAGCCTTCACCCATGACGGGTGAACTAACTGACCTTACCAATCAGTCAGAACACTTGAGTTACGTTTGGGTCTTGTGTCATTTACTCAGACTTATTTTGGAGTATTAATGCCCACAATTTAAATGTTCAGGGTTTCTTGTCTTTTCAACATCTAGCTCATTTCCAGCACTCCCTAGCCTAGCCCTAGCCCTCTTGCCCAGTCCAGGCCAGCCCCAGCCCTAAAACTAGAAGAGTCTCAGATCTAGGCCTACCTTAACCTCTCTTCCCTATCCCTGTTTCTCCATGTTGCTGTTAGGTGCTGTCAAGTACAACTCCTGCTGACCCCACAACCAACCAATCTGAACACCATCCTAAACTGTGCCATTCTTAACATTTCTGACACGCTCAAGCCCATTGATACAGTAGTGGTGTCAAGCCACCTTGTTGAGAGTCTTCCTCTCTTTCACTTCCCCTTCACTTTCCTAAGCATGATGTCCCTCTTCAAGAAATAACCTTTCCTAGCAACATGCCCAGAGTATGTGAGATAAATCCTCATCATCTTTGCCTCCAAGGAACACTCTGGCTGCACCTTCTCCAAGGTATTTGTTCTTTTGGTAGTCCATGGGATCTCAACATCAAGAACAACAAAAAAGCTTCACCACTGGGCCAATGGACAACATAATGACAGGTGGAGAAAAGATTGAATTTGTCAGTGATCTCATCTTGCTTGGATTCACAATAAACAACACTCTTGTTACCAGCAGTCAAGAGATCAGAAGTCAAGTTTCAGAGCGAGGGCTGCATGGTGGAGGGGACCAGGGGGAGTGTTTGTAAAACAATGAAAGAATCTTTTCTTTTACTTTTCCATAATTTTTGGACTCATGTACTTATAACTTGTTAGTCAAATTTGTGTCTTCTAGGGTGCAACACCCCCATGATACATCTTGAAGGATATGTACATGTACAGCCAAGCACAATCAATAAGAGTGCATCTGAATTCCAAAATCAGTCTCCATAATAGTCTATGTGTTTCCTACTGCCAAAGGGGCCCTTTAGAGTAGTGAGAGAAGATCTTCACCCTGAAACCCACAGCGTCCCTTTTCAGCAGGAAGTAGCTAAGAGAATACGCCGTCCCCTTTTCCTTATGACTCAGGGTGAAGTCTCTCTCAGGGAGGAGTGATAGGGAATGGCAAAGGATACACTGACAAAGAAGATTAATCAGAACTGGCTTTGACAAGCACTGTGGCATTTGGACAAGAACAAACTGGGAAGAGGGTAGAGAGAATAGTGCAACAATGAATGAGTGGAAGCCCAAAATCTCTGTAAATGTTTATGAAAATTAATAAAATATAATTAAAAAAAATAAAAAAAAAAGAAGTCAAGTTTCATTAGGAAAATCTGCTGATAGGGACCTCTTCAAAGTGCTAAAGAGAAACTATGTCAATTTAAAGGCCTTAAGGTATGCCTGATCCGACCGATGGTTTTCTCAGTTGTTGTTATGCACCTGAAAGTTGGACAGTGAATAAGGATGACAGAAGAAGAAATGATGTCTTTGAGTGTGGCCTTGGAGAAGAGTATTGACTATCCATGAACTTCCAAGAGAACAACAGGCCTGTTTTGGAGACAGGACAACCAGGGTGCTCCTTAGAGGCAAGAATTGTGAGACCTGACCAACAAACTCTGGGCATATTGTTCGGAGAAGCCAGTCCTTGGAGGAGGATGTTTTATTTGGAAAAGTCCAGGGATATTCTAACCTGATAACATCTCCAAAGACTCTCTTGGGTATTCCAAACTTTATAGTCACAGGTACCAGAAATTGAGACTTAATTTTATTACGGCACAGCAGACTTGGTGGTGTAGCGAATAATGTGTTGGGCTGCTAAGTCAGTGACGTGAATCCATCAGCTGTCCTGAAGGAGAAAGACAAGCAGCGTCTTCTTGTAAAGATTTACATCCTCAGAAACCCAATGGGCAGTCTCCATGAGTCAGAAGTACTTTGATTCTGATTATTTTCTGATTCTTGGTAGCTTTGGTTTTATATTAATTGTTGTGGTGGTCCATGGAGTTGGAATCAACCCATAACTGACCCACTAACAGATTAATTATGTGGGAGGAGATTGTTCATCCTTCTCCCATGGAGCAGCTGGTATATTCAAACGGTATGCTTTCATGATTGCAGCGTAGCTTCCTATCACTAGGCCACCAGAGATCCTAGCAAACTTAATTCTGCTAGTCCATTATATAGGAAGCTCTGGTGACCCTAGTGGTAAGGTGTTACACTGGCAGCCCGAAAGTACAGAGTTCAAATTCACCATCTGCTCTGAAGGAGAGAGAGGTACAGTCAACTCCCTCCCATGTGATTAACTGCTTCCGAAAACCCACTGAAAGGTCAGCTATGGGTTGTTTCTGACTTGGGTCACTTCCAGGTCACTTCTGATTTGATAGTACACCACAACAACAATCCACAGTGTGAGTTGGCAATATTGCTCTGGGTGATCTTGTGTTTGCTATTTTTCTATATTTCCAGGATGAGAAGTTTAGGGAAATTGGTTGGTTTGCCCCACTCATACTAGACAAATTTGAAAAGAAAGACTTTATCTTAGGGCCCTCAAGTTAAAGTTCAAATATTATGTAAAAGGCTTCAAAGTAGGGAGCGCTGGGAGCTCTGGTGGTCTAGTGGCAAGAAGCTGCACTGCAATCGCAGAGGTGCACAGTTCAAATCCACCAGATGCTCTGCTGAAGAAGGAGGGACAATCTCCTCCTGTACTAGTCAGATCTGATTTGACAGTACACACAGGCAAAAATAATAAAAATTTTAAAAAAAAGTAGGGAGTGCTGGTGGCCTAGTTGTAAGAAGGTGTGCTGCAATCCCAAAGGTGTACAGTTCAAATCAACCAGATGCTCCTCTGAAGAAGAGAGGCAATCTACTCCTGTGCCAGTCAGATCAGATTTGATTGTACACAACAACAACAAAAGACTTCAAAGTGTCCAGTTAGTGGTGCCTTGGGGGGGGGGGAAGGTCTTATGTCATATAACAGAGCTGATGTTACTCAAACACAAAGTGTTTTGTAACAGTAGTGGAACTACAAGATGCTCTGAAATGCAAGCCTTAAATCCTGTCTGAAATATAGTATGGACACTCATTGAGAAGAAATGGGATCCTGAGAATTGGAATGGGGACATTTGAGGGGATAATTCAGGAAGCTGGAGATATTGAAGACTGCTTCTTGTTGGACCAGTTCTCCTACCTCCATCCTTAACTCAGCTGTACTTGATAAGTCTTTGTGATTTTCCCTGTGTAAGAGCCTAGAGAATTGGCTGAGGCATATATGCCTTTACTACTTACAATGCAAAGTTTCCAAGAGCTATCCATATCACCTATTTTTGTTTCCAGATCCATAACTAGAGTTAAATGCCAGCCAGTTCCAAAAGATGAAGTACATATTGTGACTCAGAAAGAGACATGCAACACTCCAAAAGAACTACTCAGTATTTCTAAATATGAAAACAGAAACCGGAAGAATATGTGTGAGAATGAGTATTAAGAGTGCAAGGAACAAAAAGACTGGACTGTTACTGGAAAACCATGGTTCTGGTGCTTCCCACTAAAGAAGAAAACACAACAAAAACTTGGAGACAGCGTGGGACCCCAAAAGCTGATTTATCATGTCTAGGTCTCTGGAGCTTCCCAAATCTGTGTCAAGGACAGGCGCATTTGACAGAATATTGATAGGTTAGGCTATGAACAACAGATCTAAACCTTCCTCTTCAGCATCATCCTCATTATCTCAATTGAGTTTAAGTCCCTCCAACACATTGAGATTCTTCCTTCTTTTACTTTCCTTTTCTTCCCAGTATGACGTGTTTTCCCAACGATTGGTTCCTCCTGACAACAGACCTAAAATATGTGAAATGAAGTTTCACTATCATTGTCTCTAAGGAGCACCCTGGTTGCACTTTCTCCAACACAGACTTTTTTTTGGTCACTCATGGGAGATTCAGTATTCTTTGCCAACGTCATTATTCAAAGGCATTGGTTTTTCTTTTGTTATCCTTATTCATTGTCCAACTCTCAGATACACAGGAAGCAATTGGAAAAAAATATTATGGCTTGTATAAGGCACATTTTAGTCTTTAAACTGACATTGTTGCTCTTCAGAACTTTGGAGAGGTCCTTGACAGCAAATTTTTCCAATGCAACATGTCTTCCCCCCTCCCCATCCAAAATAAAGTAGGCATTCTTCTCCCTGCCTGCATTCTGTTTTTGAGGCTACCCATTAAAATTTTTTTCTTTTGATTTCTTGACTGCTACTAACATGAATATTGGTTATAGATCCAAGTGAAATGAAATCCTTGACAACTTCAATCTTTGTTCCATAGTTCCTATTTTCTTGATGTTGAGATATAATCCATATTGAAGGCTGTAGCCTTTGAGCTTCTGCAGTATGTGCTTCAAGTCTTCTTTACTTTCTGCAAGCAAGGTTATGTCATCTGCATAATGCAGGTTGTTGAGTCTTCTTCCAGTTCTAATTCTATATTCTTCTTCATTAAGTTTAACTTCTTCAATTACTTGCTCAGCATACAGATTGAATAGATATGAAGAGGGGATACAACCCTGATGTACACCTTTCCTGGTTTCAAACCATGCAGTATTCCTTTGCTCTGTTTGGACAACTGCTTCTTGGTTTATGCATACATGATCACATTACACAATGTGAGCACAATTAAGTGTTTGGGATTCCCATTCTTCTCAATGTTAGCCATAATTTATGATCCACAGAGTCAAATACTTTTTCATAGTCAATAAAACACAAGTAAACACTTTTCTTATATTCTCTACTTTTACCTAACATTCATCTGACATCAGCATGGTATTATTTGTGTCATTACCTCTTCTGAATCCAGCATGAACTTCCTGCAGTTCCCTGTCAATA
Source organism: Elephantulus edwardii (assembly GCF_000299155.1). Lineage (NCBI taxonomy): Eukaryota > Metazoa > Chordata > Mammalia > Macroscelidea > Macroscelididae > Elephantulus > Elephantulus edwardii. The sequence goes on from NW_006399802.1 coordinate 1,247,014, forward strand.
TTCTGTTCCAACTGTTTTAAAATAATCTTCAGTATGATTTCACTTGCCTCTGATATTAATGATATTATGTGATAATTTTCATATTCTGTTGGGTACCTTTTTTTGGGAATGGTAATAAATATGGATCTTTTCTAGTCAGTTGACCTTGTAGCTATCTTCTAAATTTCTTGGCATAGGCTATGTCTGAAACACAATAACAATCTGAGTAGTGCTTAGTCATCACAGGACATGCACTGTAGGATTTACTCTTTTAAGATGGTTGTTTTCTAGAAGGTCACAGACATATCACTTACACAGCACCTGAAAATGCTTGTGTACTATCAGCGAGAACCGACCTTGACTGACCAGCAGGTTTTTAGTAGAGGCAGTGAATGACATGAGAGGAGATCGTCCATCTTTTCACCTTGGAGTAGCTGGTGGATCCGAACCACGTGCCTTTGGGTTTTGTTCCTGAGTTTTTTGATGAAGGCATATCTGGGCAGCCTGCTTTAGTGGAATATCAGCCTTCTTGATCTAAACTCTCTGAAGAGAGAAATATTTTTATTCTGGGCACCATGTAAAGGGAAAATTAAATTGGAAAATGGGAAAGTCTATGATTCAGAGCAAACTTAGCAGTAATTCAATTAAGGATTGACAAGGTCATCTTTGCTAAGGGTCACAAGGTCTTATCTATTGTTGTTGTTGTTATGTGTACCACGACCCCTTCTAAACCTGGCAGGTCTCTGTTGATGTGCTATTCCAATCATTTTTTGGGTAATCTTCAGCAGAATCATGCTTGCAGGTGATAGCAATAATATGGTTCTATAATTTCCACACTCTGTTGGGTCACCTTTCTTTGGAATCTGAACAAACATAGATCTCTTTCAGTCAGTTGACCGAGTGGTTGTCCTTCAGATTTCTTGGCACAACTTGGTGAGCACATCTAGGGCAGCATCTGTTAGCTGAAATACGTCAACTGATATGCCATCTATTACCGAAACCTTACTTTTTGCCAATTCCTTCAAAGCAACTTGAACTTTTTCCTCCATCACCATAGTCTCTTGCTTATATACTGTTTCATGAAATTCTTCTGTGTCTGCCAATTCCTTTCGGTACAGTGACTCTCTATATTCTTTCTATCCTCTTTTAATAATTCCTGGACCATTTACTATTCTGCCCAAAACATCCTTAAGTATAGCAACTAAAGGTTTGAATTTGTTCTTCAGTTCCTGAGCTTAAGAAATGCTGAGCAAGTTCGGCCCTTTTGATTTTTTCACTCCAGCTCCTTGCACATTTCACTGTAATATTTTACTTTGTCTTCCTGAGCTGCCTTTTGAAAGCTTCTGTTCAGCTCTTTAGTATCTTGAATTCTTCCTTCTACTTTGGCTTCTCTGCACTCCAGTGCAATATTCAGAGTTTCTTCTGACATCCATTTTGGTCTTTTTTTCCTCCTCTGCCTTTGTAATGACCTTTTACATTTTTTTTCTGGATGACACTCTTGATATCTTCCCACAACTCATCTGTTCTTCACTTATTGGTGTTCAAGGCCTCAAACCTGTTCCTAAGACGCTTCTGAAATTCAGGTGGGATAGATTCAAGGTCATATTTTGGTTCCCCTGGATTTGATTTAATTTTTCTTAGCTTCAGTTTCTTATCTATTAGGTTATCAAAAAGGGAACTGTAGATTTCAAGGTGGAGAGGAAATTGTAACCACCAACCAAGGATTTAAACTTGGTAAGGAAATGTTCCTCAAAATTGTCTTTCTAAACGAAAAAAGATGCTTGTAACTTTAAAAATTGTATTAAAGAAATGTTCATTTTAAAAAAAAATATTTTCTTACCTGTTTCAAGTGTGAGTTTATTGATGTTAGAGCATTAGGCATAGATTCTTTTTTTTAAAATTTAAAAAATTATATTAAGAAGACAAAGAGTCACCTCAAATAAATACACGCAAAAAGGATGGTGTCACTTGGGTGAACACACAGCTGGCCCCTTGTCAGAGGCCTGGCTTGCCGGACCTTTCCCATCGTGGTGATGGCCACAGACACCACAGCCATCGGGCCTGGGCCTTGAACATGAAGGGAACAGTAGGGAATCACTGGCTTTGAAGGACGGAGTACAGTGACTGATTTCCTGCCCTAGACTCTAGAGTTAAGGTCAACAGTGAACTGAATTAGTGGAGCACAGCCTTTGTGCACTTCAGCAGCTCTGCTGGAGGCTGCTTCATCAAGGCCCAGCTCTTCAGGCACACCAGATCCTCCAAGGCTCCCGCTCGGGGCTGACACTCCTAGTCAGTGGCTGGTGATGGCGCTTCTGGGGGAATCCACAGACCTGGGGGGCTGGCGACAGGTGGAACCCTTGTCAGGTGGAGTGACGAGGCAGGCGAGCTCTTGACCTGCTCAGCACCTCCGACCCTCGCATGCCCCTTTCCAGTGGCTAGGAAGTGCATTATGGGATGGAAACGAAGGTCAGTGTGAGGCACATGCTCATGACAGGGCAGCTAGCTGGTCCGGGGCCTTTGGGGTCAAACGAGACGTGGAGTCAGAAGGCAAAACCTTCCAGTGCTGCTTACCATAGGCATAGATTCTTCATTCAATGTTTTAGCTCAAGAAGTTAAGAATTAGGAGAGCTCTGGTGGCCTAGTGGCAAGAAGCTGCACTGCAATCCCAGAGGTGCACGGTTCAAATCCACCAGATGCTCTGCCGGGAAAGGAGGGACAATCTTCTCCTGTACCAGTCAGATCCAATTTGACGGTACGCGCGCATACACACACAAAATAATAAAAAAAAAAAAGAAGTTAAGAATTGATCAGTCTGTTTGATTCACTAGAGCATGGGTACTTGGGTGTTTTATTCCATTGGGAGTTGCACTGCTAACTCAATGAACCTCTTTAGTGGTTTGAATTCACCAATGGCTCCATGGAAGAAAGATGGGCAACGGCCTCTTGTGTGAATTATAGCCTCCAAAAACCCACTAGAGGGTCAGCTATGCGTAGATTTCTCCTTGATGACAATGAGTTTGAGGAAGTTTTTTACAGTGAGTTGAGGGAGCTCTGTTTTAGTTGTCAATAGGAAATTGCAAACCCAGAGGTGGTTCCAATGCACAGCAGCTCTGTGGGAGGAAGATGGGTGACCTCTTCCTGTCTGGTTTACATCTTTTGAAAACTCACTTGAGAATCAGCTACTAAGGTAACGTTTGAGTTACAGTAAGTCAAGAAGTACCAAATTTATCTTGTTCCACATGTGAAGATGAAAGGTTTAGGGACACAGGTATGTTAGAAGTGATCTATCGGGCTAGTTGCATGGATACTGGCTTTTTTAAGTTGTTCATATCTCTGGGACAACAGGTGAAGAAGTGAATTCCCAGAAGATTTACTATATACCTCAACAGTGAGGAACAAATTTGTAAAGTGAGCCCCCATATCCTTGAAGACTTCTGTGACTACCATTTTATGTTAGACTTGACCGTGGGAATTGCACTGATTCAATTAAGACCCTTAACAACAATGTGATTGGTTTGATTTCTTAGAGGCAGGGCCAAAGACATTTACTGTGGATATGGTTTTTCATGCCTTGCTTCTGCCAAGACTACCATCTATAGCCGTACAGACTGCCTTATCCACCATCACAATGTTCCCATCACCTCAGATCAAGGGACACACTTCACAGCAAAAGAAATGCGACAATCAGCTTATGCTCATGAGATTCACTGGTTTTCCAATATTCTCCATCAATCTGAAGTAACTGGCTAGAATAAAGACAGAATGACCCCTTATAACGCCAGATACGTGGCCAACACTTGTTTACATTTTCTTCAACTTCAATTTGAACTTGCATATAAATAGCCTCTGGCCTGCATTTGACTATTGATATTGGACTTCTCCAACATCTCTTTCCACAAATATAACCAGTCAGTTTGATTCCTATCTAGTCTACCATCTGAAGTCCAGATATATACTTGCCTTTTATTTTACCCAAATAGGAGTACTTGCAATGACTGTATGAAGAAGAATGCAGAATCAGGATAGGAGGAAAGAAGACTCATAAACAACCTGCATTAAGCAGATGACACATCTTGCTTGCTGAAAATGAGGAAGAGTTTAAACACTTGCTGCAAAAGATCAAGGACTACAGCTTTTAATATATATTACATCTCAACATTAAGAAAACAAAAATACCACGGGACTAATAGGCAAGCAACATCATGATAAATGGAAAAAAGATTGAAATTGTCAATTATTTAATCTTATTGGATCCAGAATCAACACTCTTTGTATGAGCTGGCAGGGACCTCCCAAATTACTAAACAGCAATGATGTCAGTTTGAAGACTAAGGTGTGCCTGATTCAGACCATGGTCTTTTTAATCACTTGCTATTGGTCTGAGACCTGGACAATAAATAAAGATGATAGAAGAACAATTTATGCCTTTGAGTTGTGGTGATAGAGAAGAGCACTGAATATCCCATAGACTACCAAAAGAACAAACAGATATGCCCTGGGAAAAGTGAAGCCAGACTGCTTCTTGGAACAAGGAGCCTCTCATATTTTGGGAATGTTTCTAGGAGAGACTATTCCTTGGAAAGGGATATCATGCTAGGAAAGGCAGAAGGTCAACAAAGGTGAGTGAGACCATGGATGAGATGGGCTCACACAGTGACTGCAGCCTCAAGTGTGTCAGAGATGAGAGGATGTCAGATGATAGGACTGGATAGGATCTCTTGTTCATAGGGTTGCTATGAGTCACATTTGACTTAAAAGCACCTAACAACAGCAACATTTGCAATGAATAAATCATTGATTGTATAAAATTCTATCATTCATTCTCCAACCTCGTATTTGCCACAAGGCTATATTTTCCAACTACCAGAACTTCTTTGTTTCCAACTTTTTCATTCTAGTCACCAGTTATGATTAATGCATATTGATTGCATGTTCAATCAATTTCAGACTGCAAAAGTTGGTTTTTGTGTACCATAGAGTCAGAATCAGTCCATAGCTGACCCTCCAGTGGATTTTCATAGGCAGTTAATCAGAGGGGAGGAGAGAGCCCATCATTCTCCTGCAGAGTAGCTGGTGGCCTTGAACTGCATGCCTTCAGGATTACAGAGCAGCTTCTTGCCGCTAGGCCACTAGAGCTTCCTGAAAAAGTTGGTTGACATCTCAAGATCATGGAAACAGCCCAAATGTCCAACCACAAACAAATGGATTGAGAAATTGTGGTACATTCTTATAATGGAATACTATGCTGCATGCAGGAGCAATGATTTTAAAAATTACTACATAATTTGGGAGGGACTGGAGAGCATGATGCTAAGTGAACTAATTCAGTCCCATAAGGACAAATA
>NW_006399802.1:1252587-1254705 GCF_000299155.1 Elephantulus edwardii
ATAAATATAAATATATATATATATATAAAATTTATGAATGTCATTGGTTTTGCTTTTCTAGAGAGCCCAGCCTAAAACATGAGAATAAATTTTTCGAAACAAATATTCCTTTTCAATGTTTCAGACCATGAATCTGATGATCCATGTAGTTTGTCTGCCTTCTATTAATAGGCATCTCTTTTCTGCTTCTTTTCCACTGGCTAATTTTAAAGCATTTCAACACTGTTAAGTGCTATCCCTTCTTGGAATCATAGACTTCATAACTGGAAAGACCCTAAGAAGTCATCCAATTCTATTTGTTCTTTGACACTCAAGAGACAAGAAAACCATTATGATTTCTTTAGAGATAGTCCTAATACACAGATCTCCCAGATTCTCTCCATTTTCAGTCAAGATGTGGTGCCATGTTGTCTGGGAAATAAGACTTTATTCTCTTTTCTTATGTCAAAGTATCTTCCCTTTATCTCCACAGGTCCTGTATCTCAATTCCATATTCTGTCACTTCAGAATAAAAATGAAAAGATTCTTTACATGATTACTACAGAATTCTTATAGTAAAAATACTATTATTCTTCTAGTTAACCATAGTGCATATGTTCAAGGAGCAGAATGAAATCCTCATATTCATGAACTCCGGTGAAGGGCTTCATGTGCCCAGAGGCAAGGACATCTACATTTATTTTATACACACGAGCCACAGGAATTGAAACTTGGGAGTCAAAGAGACCCCTGAATTCTAGTTACAACACTTTTCTAGCAATGTGAACTTGGGCATTGATTAATCCTTGGAGTCCTGGTTGCTGCATCTCTAGTATAAGAATAACTGTATCTCCCTCCCTGAAGGGTAGTAAGACTTAAGTAGAAATGCACATAAAACTCCTAGTATAACAAGCACTTAATAGATTTTTAAGATATATTTTTAGTCTTTATTTTCCCCAGTGTCTTCCCAGATAGGAAAAAAAAAATACTTAAACTAACCGTGTCCTCAACATTACCATTTCTTCCTTTTTTTCTGCATTCACTCATTTTCTAGGCCTTGAAATGTTTGCTGCAGAAGACCAAGGACTACAGTTTTCAGTATGGATTGTATCCAACATCAAGAAAATAAAAATCCTCACCACTGGCCCAATAGGTAGCACCATAATAGACAGAGAAAGGATTGAAGTTGTCAACAATTTCATCTTACTTGGATCCACAGTCAATACTCTTACCTCCAGCAGTCAAGAAAGCAAAAGATATGTAGCGTCAGGAAAATCTGTGATCAAAGATCTCTCCAGAGCACTAAAGAGTAATGGTGTCAGTTTAAAGACTAAGGTGCTCTTGATCCACACCATGATCTTTTCAATTACTTCCTATGCATCTGAAAACTGACAATGTATAGGAATGACAGGAGAAGAACTGATATATTTGCATTGTGGTGGTGTAGAACAATATTTAATATCTTGTGGACAGCAAAGAAAACAAACAGGTTTGTCCTGAAAAAAGTGAAACCAAGGTGCTCCATGGAGACAAGGATGGTGAAACTCCATCCCACACATATTGGACATGTTGTCAGGAAGGGCTAATGCTTGGAAAAGGCCATCATGCCAGGAAAGGTGGAGGGTCAGTGGAAGAAAGGGAGACATACTTGATGGGATAGAAATACTTTCACAGTGACTGTAGCAATGGGGCAAGTGTGTCAGAGCTTGTGAGGTTTGGCTCAGGATAAGAAAAGTTTCAGAGTCATTCATAGCATTGTTAGGTGTCAATGGCACAAAATAACAATTACAGCATTAGCTAGGTTACATTGTGTAGTTATTTCCCTCTGTGAACTTGTCTCTCCAATTTTTTCCCCCTATCTTTTCCATCAAGTCAAATCTGACTGGCATAGGAGGAGATCGCCCATCCTTCTCCAGCAGAGTATCTGGTGGATTTGAACCGCATGCCTTTGGGATTGCAGCACAGCTTCTTTTCACTAGGTCACTAGAGCTCCCTGTTTATCAAACTTTAAATGGGGACAAGACATATAGAGGATTCCATTTCATATTTCTGTCAAACTACTACCATAAACAAAATAAAAACTATTACCATGCCAAGAAATCTGGAGAACGACCACTTGGCCAACTGACTGGAAGAGAT
>NW_006399802.1:1255834-1258949 GCF_000299155.1 Elephantulus edwardii
TCTATGAGGTGGATTGATTCAGTGACTGGGATAATTGGGATGGGAGTGTCAGAGACAGTGCGATGGGCACAGGACAGCGCGGAGTTTAGGGCTGTTGTACATAAGGTCGCTGTGAGTCGCAGGCGACTCGACGGCACATAACAACAACAACAACAAAGCACTCTAGTGGCTTAGTCCATAATAGTTGTTCTGTTGTTGTTAGGTGCCATCGAGTTGTAGACGACTAATAGTGACCCTATGAACGAAAGGCCTGAGCTCTGTTCGTATATAGAGTTTCCAGAGGCAAGCCATTTCAGAAGTGGATGCCGCTTCTGCTTCCAGATTTGTTTTAGTTGTGAAGCTCCAACAAACACTGTCCACTGTGGGTAACCACTTTACCACGTTTGGCACATCACTGTCCCACTGTTCAGCATCACAGCAACCATGAGTTACCTCTATACAGCAATGCACAGACCAGTGCTATACCACCTAGAAGAATGTTTGACAGGAAAATAATTTGAACCCAGCCTGAGGGCCGCAGATTAAAATCACTCACTTTTGGCTTGGTAGCATAACTTTCTGTCCATTAGGCCAATGCAGCTCTCTCTATGTCATTGTTGTTATTGTCGTTCGGTGCCGTCGAGTTCTAGACGACTCATAGCGACCCTATGAACGAAAGGCCTGAGCACTGTTCGTACATAGAGTTTTTGGAGGCAAGCCATTTCAGAAGTGGATGCCGCTCCTGCTTCCAGTGCAGTTGTTCTACTAACTCAAAATCACACCCCTAGGAAGATCTGGTGGCCTAGCGGCAAGAAGCTTCACTGCAATCCCAGAGGTGCATGGTTCGAATCCACCAGATGCTCTGCTGGAGAAGGAGGGACAATCTCCTCCTGTACCAGTCACATCTGAATTGACGGTACACACACAAAAAGAATAAAATAAAATAAAATTTTAAAAAAGTACACCCCTTTGGTATCCCCCAATTGCTATATAGGAGAAAGATGGGAAATTTACAGCTTCAGAAACCCAGTGGAGGGTTAACTATGCATTAATGACAATGAATACATCATCACAAGTATGTCTTCATTTTATAAAGGAATATTTTGAAATTGGACAATAATGGTTACGAAGTTCCTCCCATGCTTTGACGTATTTGAGTTTGAGGATCTAAAACCTTTCCCTACTCCCCCAATTTTCACTGTCTCTTTCATCTATCATGGTCCTTGCTTTTCCACTCAAGCCTTACAACTCCAGCAAATACGCACCATGCAGGTGGTAGGATTTTAGGAAATTGATTTCATTTCTGGGCTCCCAGTAAGAACAAGTCCCAGAAATAGTTACAATTGTAAAACTATGTTCAGGGAAGCCCAGAAAAGATCTGGTTGCCACTCTTAGCTAGAATCCATCCTATCTTCTTTTGCTACTATTTTAAATTTGACTTTATTAAAATATATGTCATAAGCATTTTCATTTTACTTTGTAGTAAATGTACAATTCATTAGCAATAACTGTGTTCATAATTTTGTGCAATCCTAACTACCACTGTGTGGATTGTGAGGATAGCACAGGAAAGAGCAAAATTCCCATCTAGTGTTTATGGGGTCACTATGAGCCATAGTTGACTCTATTACACTACCAATAACAAATATTTTGCATAAGTGGGATCATACAATATTTATACTATTGTATTGATTTATTTTATGTAGCATAATATTTCGAATGTTTAAGTTGTAAGAAGTATTAGAGTTTTGTTTCTTTTTACAGTTGAATAATATTCTGTTATACAGATACTCATCTGTTGTTGTTGTTGTTGTCAAGTGTCATCAAGTTGAGCACAACCCATTGTTACTCTATGAACAACAGATCTGAATCTCTGCTATCTTGTGCCATCCTCACACTACCTGACACACTGGCGCCCATTGCAGCAGTCACTGTGTCAATCTACCTGGTTGAGGGTCTTCCTCTATTTCATGGACTCTCTCTTTCTAAGCATAATGTCTCTCTCCAAGGAATAGCCTTAACATAACAAATTATGTACAACATTAAGAAGAAAGGAACTCCCCAAACACTTGTGCTTATGTGAAACCTATACATAGACTAAGAAGCAGTTGTGTGCACAGATTAAGGGAAAATGGCATGGTTTTAAATCAGGAAAAGTGTGCATCCTGATTGTATTCTTTCTCCATACAGATTCAATCTGTGTGTTAAACAAGTAATCTGAGAAGGTGGACTATATGGAGAAGGATGTGGCATCAGGATCATGCAGATGACACAACCCAGATTATATAAAGTGAAGAAGACTTGAAGCACTCCCTGCAGAAGATCAAAAACTACAAACTTCAATATGAATTACATCTCAACAGGAAGACAAAAATTCTCAATACTGAACCAATGGGCAACATGATGAATGATGGAGAAAAGAATGAAGTTGTTGATGATTTCATTTTATATGGATCCACAATCAACACTCACAGAAGCAGCAATCAGGGTGAGGAAGGAGACGAGTACTAATTCCTTTTAGCCCTTCAGCTTGTTACATTCAGAATTGACAAAACTTTCTGGCTAGATTGTCTCTATCTATGTAATTATGCCTTATTTTTCTATGTGTTCCTAAAGATTTTTTCCTGAAGTTTAAAAGTAAAAAGAAAAGACATGTTGTTTTGGGAAAATCTGTCAAGGGCCTATTCAAAGTGCTAATGGACAAAGACATCAGTATAAAGACTAACAGAGGCCTAAGGGAAAACTGATGGACCAATAGACAACATCATGGTAGATAGAGAAAGGATTGAAACTATCAGTGATTTTGTCTCACTTGAATTCACAATCAACATCCTTGGTGCCAGCAGTCAGGAGATCAGAAGAAGCATTACTTCAGGTAAGTCCACTCTCAAGGATATCTCCAAAATACTGAAGAGCAATGATGTCAGTTTGAAGATTAAGGTGTGCCTGATTCAGGCCATGGTCTTTTCAATCATTTGCTAAGCATCTGAGAGCCAGACAACAAAGATGACAAAAGAACAACTGACGCTTTTGAATTGTGGTATTTGGGGGGTGGGAAAAAAAAAAACCCCCCCAAAAAAAAAAACACACCAAAACACTGAAAAGCATGTATTACAAAAAAACTTAAACAATTAGG
>NW_006399802.1:1259080-1260318 GCF_000299155.1 Elephantulus edwardii
AGTTATCATGGTGGAAAAGCGAAGGGTCACCAAAAAGAGGAAGATGGCCACAGTGGATTGAAATGGTGACTGCAGCAATGGACTAAAAAGTATTAGAGATGATGAAGATGGCACAAGATAGGACAAAATTCAAGTCTATTGTTTATAGGGTCATTATGAATGGTACTCGGCAATGCCTAACAACAACAAGGGGAAAACCAGTATTTACAGTTAAGTCCCATGAAATCTGAATTACTTCTTATGCGTCTGAAAGTTAGAAAACAAATAAGTATGACAGAAGACACTGCAATGCTTTTGAATTTTAGTATTAGAGAAGAGTAAGAATATCCCCTATTCTAAGCAAAAAGAACAAATAAATCTGTCTTGCAGGAAGTGTAAACAGGGTGCTCCTAAGAGGCAAGGATGGTGAAATTTTGTATCACATGTCTATCAAGAGAACCCCATCCTTAGAATAATATAGTGCTGGGAATGGTGGAGAGGTCAGAGAAAAAGAAGACCTTCAACAAGGAGGATTGACACAGTGACTATAACAATGCAGTGACTATAACAATGAACTTGAGCTTAGCCAAGACCATGAGGATTGGGCAAGATGGGGCAAGGTTTTTCACAGGGTTGTGGTCAACCTGATAGTATGTAACAACAACTATACAAACATATTGCTTTGCTTCTTCATTCATCTGTTGATGAACACTTTTCCCCACCTTTTATTATGCAAATAATGATGTAATTAGCATTAGTGTATAAGTATCTCTTTGAGATCCTGCTTTTAAATCTTTTAGGTATATACCTAGGAGTGGACTTTCTGGGTCATTTGGTAATTCTACATTTAATTTTTTTGAAGAATGCCCAAATTATTTTCCTCAACCTTTTTAAACTCTCTTTTATTTTTTTCTTGTGATTTGAGTGGATGTTTACAAAGCAAATTTGTTTTCTGTTCAAGCAATCATACACATTTTGTTTTGTAACATTAATTACAATATGAAGTGCAGCGAGGCTGCTCCTTACATGAAGGGATGGTGAGATTTCATCTCACATACTTTGTTTTTGTTTTGTTTTAAATTTTTTTTTATTTTCTCTATTTTTTTTTCTATATTTTATTAATTTTCATAAACATTTACAGAGATTTTGGGTTTCCATTAATTCATTGTTGCACTATTCTCTCTACCCTCCTCCCAGTTTGTTCTTGTCCAAATGCCACAGTGCTTGTCAAAGCCAGTTCTGATTAATCTTCTTTGTCA
>NW_006399802.1:1262348-1278940 GCF_000299155.1 Elephantulus edwardii
TATCCAGAGGAGTCAGTCCTTGGGATGGGACATCAAGCATGGAGAAGTGGAGAGTCAGTGAAGGAAGGGAAGGTCCTCAAGGAAATGAATTAGTATAGTGACTATAAAAATTTATTTAAATACAATGAAGATTGTAAAGATGATGATCTAGATGACACCTAATAATAATAGTGTGGAGGTATCAGAAACCTTGAAAATTGGCTTTTCCAGCCAAGACATTAGCTTCCTTTGGGGGAAACGATCTCCAGCTATTTTAACTGTGGACATATGGTCTTGCAAATCATCAACAGCTGTGGAACCAATATGAAAGATTGCTTTCCACACTGTAAAAAAACGGTGGTGGCTGTTGATTGTGAAGGTAGTGCGGCACTGCTGAGAAGAGATTGTGGCAAAGTGTAACCAGATGAACCCTGGAGATAAAGGTCACAGTTAAAGATTTTGCTTACTGGATGACTGAAGGAAAAGCTGACATATAACTTCTCTGAGATGAAGATTGTGGAAACCAGAGGCTTTCTGCATTTGTGCTGCTGAACTGAACCTGGACTTTCACTAATTGAGGAATTATGTCTTGTTAACCTGACTTGGAACTCTTAAACTAAACCTAGACTTGTATTGGTCATATTCTTTGCCTCTCCCACTCCTCAACCTATCTCCCTAATAAACCCCACAACTGTGAGTAAAGTCTATGAGTCAATTTGCAATGAACATTGAATCCAATGACTGGTAGGAAAAGGTGCAGGAAAATGTGGGGTGGCATGTCTGACCTTGTAGCTATTTGTGAGGCACAGTGGATATTATTGATGAGGAAAGTTCCCTTTTATGGAGTAGAAGTTAGACTCAGCCATGTGATGTCCTATCCACTCCGTTTACCAGCATAATTGCACTTTTCTCATTTCCTTCTCTAATCCTTCTATCCTACTTCTTATCACCATCATCTGACTTTACCCTTGAAGAAATGCTGTTTTTGTTTTTGGGTTTGTTTTTTTTTTTTACTTTATGTGGTTGGTTATTGAGTGAGTGCCTCCTGATGTTACTGGTCACGTCATAGGCCTCAAAACTGAATTGTGGGAGTCTGTATCAGACCAGCAAGCTTGGCCTTCTTTTAAAAAAAAAAATAAAATTTTACTTTTATATTAGTTTACTTACAAAGTTTGTGTACATTGTTTTTTTCACACCAGATCTTTCCCATTCCTTTACCCAAAGCCTGCTTTTTTTAATGTGGGGGGTTTTTTTGGTGGTGTTTTATTGTTATTGTTGTTTTTAATTTCCCCCTACATTTCCCTTCCTCTCTATCTAGGATCTTTTACTGTGATCCCTGTAGAGTGGTCATGAGTCATAAGTAGATACCTTTTAGATCTTCTGGTCTCAGCGTATAGAAGCTGAGATGTGATGCTGCCCATCAGCTCAGTTGTTGTTGTTAAGTGCTGTGGAGTCACAGGCGACTCATAGAGACCCTATGAAGGAAGAGTCCTCGACGCTTGGGTGCCTTTCATCCTCTCTCCAGGTTCATAGGGTTTCCGGAGGCAAGCTATTATGGAAGTGGATGCCGCTCCTGCTTCCAAGCTCCGCATTGGGTAACCAGCCATTAATGCATCTGACACACATCAGTGTCACAGTGTTCAGCCTCACAGCAACCACAAGTTACCGCTGTACGGCAACTTGTACACCAGGGATATATGACCTAGAGGAATGTCTGCTCAGTTAGCTCAACAAATTCCAGGCTTTTGAGGTGGGAGTTTCATGTGTGAGGAGGTCTTCCCTAGCTGACTTCTGAGAGGTGGGGTGGGATCTAAATAGCCTTCAGCAGAAACTGCAGGATAGAAGCTGCTTCTTCTGTTTCCCTTTTCAGAGTTCTGCTCCTCTCCCAGCAAAACTTCTTTACACAATTTACTGCGATGTCTTTGCAAATAGACTGAAAGCATCTCAGCAGGAGATTAACTCTTTTTACTTCCTTGAACCTAGGCTTGGATGGACTACAAACTGTCTTTTTTTTTTTTACTCTTTTGTGTGCGTGTACAGTCAAATCAGATCTGACTGGTACAGGAGGAGATTGTCCCTCCTTCCCTGGCAGAGCATCTGGTGGGTTCAAACCATGAGCCTCTGGGATTGTAGTTGCAGTTCCTTGCCACTAGGCCACCAGAGCTCCCCTCAAACTGTCTTTTGAGAAGGAAATTAGAGAGTCCTGGAGCGACTCTGTCTTGGAACCCAAGCCCTGTTTCCTTCCCGTGTGACCTTGTTCTAGTTGCTCTCCTTTCTGATTCTCAAAGTCCTCCACAGCATATCTCACAAAACTGTTGGGAAACTTGGAAGCTATGGAGTGACCTATTTATGGGGGGATTGCCAACTCTGCCTCTTGCCCCTGTATTAGGGCTTAAAGTTCTGAAGCATTTGGTTTGTGGAAGGCTTAAATAGCAGAGTCTCAACTCCATTTTGCTTCTGGACATTAAGTCCAAGTGCCCATTGAATTTCTTTCTGACCATTAGGCACCATGCTTAGCAAGTCCTGGGTGGGGTCAGGGAGGGGCAATTCACCCTCAGGACCTGAATGGATAACCAGGGAACTACCCCAGGTGTGTCCTTAATGACTTACTGGAAGTAGCCTTATGGCAGTGAGTCATACCTCACTCACATACTTTGGAAATTTTAGGAGAAGCCACTCCCTGAAGAAGAGTATAGTGTTTAATTAACAAAAGAGAAAGACCCCCTCAATGAGGTGGATTGATAAGTGGCTGTAATAAAGGAACCACACATGCAATGACCGGACAGTGTTTCATTCTAATTACACAGGGTTGCCGCAGCTCATGACTTAAAGGCTACTACTCCATGGCACCTAACAAGATAGATCATTACTCTGACTACCAGGTAGCCAGAACCAGTATTTTAAAACCTGCAGTTGTGTATTTATCCCAGTCATGATCCATTGCCCACTAGTCTAGCCTCCAACAGGATGGATTGTAACTATCACTAAACACCATTTGGTGGGAATTTTGTCTCCAGTTCTATAAATGAGAGCCATGGCCATAACTCATCCAGCATTCTGGAATTATTTTTCTATGTTCTATTTGTGCCTTAGTAAAAGGGTCTTGTTATAAAGGAACATCACTGAGTCCCTTAAATAAAACTAGAACAGGCATAAAGATGGTCTGGAGTGAGAAATGTCCATGGTCTCAGAGTGAAAATGGCTGCATTATTGGATGGGGCAGGGGGGAAGGCACCCACCAAAAAACAACCCAAGCTAAAAACATTGTTAAACTGTTGGAGTGGCAACTGAAAAAGTTATAAGATTCATAATTGGCTAAAATACCATCAGAAGGGTTGAAAGTGGGTTGTTATTCTTGTTGTTAATGTGCCAGCCAAGTTGCCTGTGACTCATAGTGACCCTATGTACAACAGCTTTGAACACTGACCTATCCAGAGCCAGTCTCACTGCTTCCAACACACCTAATCCCACTGCCCTAGTTATTGTGTCAATCCATCTCAGCCAAGGTCTTCCTGTCCTGCACTGTCCCTCCACCCTTCCAAGCATGATGTTCTTTCTTCTCCAAGGACTGGCCACTCCTGGCCACATGCCCAAAGTATGTGAGATGAAGCTTCAAAATATACTCCAAGAAAATGAGAACTGAAACACAAATGGAGACTTGTACACCAATGTTCATAGCAGTGTTATCCACCACCGCAAGAACATGGAAACAGCCCAGATGTCCAACCACAATCAAATGGATTAAGAAATGGATTTAAGAAATTATGGTACATTCACAAAATGGAATACTATGCAGCACGCAGGAGCAATGATTTTATAAATTACTACCTAACTTAGGAGGGACCGGAGAGCATTATGCTGAGTGAACTAACTCAGTCCCAGAGGACAAATACTGTTTAAAACCATTATTATAGAATGAATATGAGAATCCAAGGTGGGGAGAGTGGTAGAGGGATGAGGATGAAGGGTCGTACAATTTGATGGGGGTGTGTGTGAAGGAAATGAGAAAGATCTGGTGTTAAAATCAGTGTATTTGAACTATGTAAATAAACCAGTTTTTTTTTAAAGTACTAATAAAAAAACAAGAACAAAAATTCTTGCCTTCAAAAAGAAACCTGGTTTCACCCTTTTCAAGATAGACCTATTTGGGGCTCGGGGAGGGATGAGCGGGTAGAGAAGTGCAGCAATGAATGAACGGAAATCTAAAATCTCTGTAAATGCTCATTAAAATTATTTTTAAAAATAAATTTAAAAAAAAATAGACCCATTTGTTCTATTGGCAGTCCATAAAGTTAAAATTTGGTAAGAGGTGAATAACATATAAGTAGGATTTCATGATTGTTCAGTATAGTCCCAAGACAATGACACTTTTTTCCCTAGTAATTCATTAGTAACTGCCCCCAAGAATTTACTTTGGTGACACAGCTACTGCTACTAAAAAAAAGCCTATGCATTTCTGGTGGTTCAAAACCACATGCTGCTCTGAGGAAGAATAATAAGCAGTCACTTCCCATTAAGATTTACAGCTCCAAAACACACCCATGTTTATCACGGCTTTGTTCACAATAGCAGAGTTGGAAACAACCTACATGCTCATCAACAAACAAATGGATGGAGAAGCTGTAGTATATTCGCACAATGGGATACTTCACTGCATTGAAAAACAAGGCACTCATGAAATATTACACAAACTGGGTGACTCTGGTGGACATTATGCTGAGTGAAATATCTCAGCTACAAAAGGACAAATACTGCATAGATGCCACTGTTTTAAAACGAGACTGATATGGGGGCTGGCAGGAGAATGAGAAAGATGGGCTAAATTATGTATACTGCATTGAAACAGATGAGCGAGAGAACTGTTTAAAAGATATATATGATTAGGTATTACTGTCATGACATAAGTCCAGAATGAAGGCTGCATAGTGGAGTGGACTTGGGGGTGCGATTATATAACAGTGAAAGAATTTTTCTTTTAATTTTTAAACAGAAGAATGAACTAGAGGGGCAGGGTGGGCTGGGAGAAAAATGCAACAATGAATGAATGGAAATCCAAAATCTCTGTAAATTTTCATTATTACAATTACTATTATTATTAATAATAATTTAAAATATTTACAGCTCCAGAAACTCACTAGATGGTCACTAGGAATTGGAAATTACTTAATAGTAGTGGATAATACTTACAGAAGCAGATTGCTAGGTCTTTCTCGTGAAGGGCTCAAACTGCTGACCTTTAAGTTAGCAGAAGAGCACAAACCATTTGCACCACATGGGAACCTGCCCACGCTCAAGAGGAGGTTGTAAATTCTAGGAGATGGGGACAGGTATGCTAGAATGTTCATTAACTTAAGGTATAAAAGTCAACCTTCTCAAAGAAAAGTCTCCCTTTAAGGACAGGGTTCAGATTGTTGTTCATAGTGTCACTATGAGTCCTACTGGATTTGACAACACCTAACAGCAACAATGCCAGGATGTGACCACCGCAGGCTGAGAAGCCCTTATGTGGCCCCGCACACTGCAGCTTCCCTTTACCCTGCTTGACACACAGTGTGGACACTCCATGAACTGAGCGGTCTTGTGTCTACTAGGCATTCTCTTGTGGTATCAGCCTCTCCCCTTTCTGATTCATGGCAGCGGAGTAGAACTTGCTCCACAGGGTTTTCAATGACAGATTTTTCGAAGTAGAAGACTTCTTTGGAAAGGCTGACTTCTATACTTTGACTTAAACATCGGCATATGAATGAATCAGATGCGAGAATCATTTTCTTTTATAAAGTGAGAGGAGAGCAGTAATGAAAAAGAAACAAAAGGACCTACAGACTTCAGTCCTGTTCTCACGCTAACCAATTTTAACAAGGAATACATGCGGAAATGGGAGATCTGGAAATATAGTCCTCTTTCCTGAGAGCCTGTATTGGTTATCTTCTTCTGTGAAATGAATGACCCCTAATTGAAGTGGTTTAAAACGATAAACATTATTTCACCTTTTCATTGGGTCAGAAGTTGTGCAGATGCTTTAAACTGGTAGTTCCAGTTTAGAGTCTCTTCAAAGTTCCCAGCCTGGAGCTAGAGGATCCACTTCCAAGATGACTCATTTAAGTAACTTCTGTGAAAAGGTTTTAGTTTCGGCGATGTAAACTTTTACATAGTGAATATCCTCGCAATGTAGGAACTGCTTTCCCCACAGTATCTTATAGGTTCCACAAGTCATCTCTTTTCATGATGGAAGAACAACAAACTGTGCTTTCTGCTGTTGAGTCAGGACATACTCATAGTTGACCCTCCATCAGGTTTCCAGACACTGTACATCATTACATGGTAGAGTGACCATTGTTTTCCCATGGTGCTGCCTCTGAGTTGGCAGTGCAATTATTTGTTGCACTGGCCACCAGAGCTCCCGCAAGGTAGGTGAGGACTCCACTAAGGAATAATATACCAGGAGAGGAGAATCTTTGTTGGCCATCTTAGAGACTGGAAACCACAAAACCTTTGGAAAAATATTTGGGTATTTTTTCTGTTGTGTTGTTATTGTTATGTACTTTCATCATCAACTCACAGCTAACGCTCCATTGGTTTTCAAAAGCTGATAACTACATAAAAAGAAACTTTTCATCTTTCTCCTGTGGCCCAGCCAGTGGATTCAAACTGCCTGACTTTGGTTTGGCAGCACAACTTCTTATTCACTAGGCAACCAGAGCTCCATTAGAGATCTCTAGGAATAAGAAATCTACTCCCTTAAAAACATTAGAGAGCTCTGGCGGCAGAAGCTGCGCTACAATACTGAAGACTTGTGGTTCGGGGCTCCTCGAGGCTCCTCCGGCGACAGATGGGTAATCCCCTCTAGTGAGGGTGGGCTCTGACTCTATGGTACACAACAACAAGATTAGTAACAGAGCAGTTACAAGAAGCCTAGAGTCCGCAGTGTCCCAAATGTTTGATTTTCTGTATACCTCCTGGTTTCCGACATCAGCAGTCCCCCCTGGGTTCAGTGGTTTGTTGGAATGTCTTCCTGGCACTCAGACCCATCAGGGAAAGTGCTCACACGACCATAGGTGATGTAGGTGTTGCAGAGACTGGTGAGCGTCGTAGACTATCCATTGCAGCACAGCCGGAAAGCAGGTGTCTCAAAAAGTGAGGGAGAATTTCGCTCTTGTGGGCTTCCATAAACCTCTAGTAGGGTGCGGCCTGTATCCCACCCTAATCCTATTTCCTTAATATAATAAATACTTAGGCACAAATAAAACAGTTAATCAACAGCTAGAAATGACATTTTGAACAATAGACCTTTGACATCACACTGAGTAAAAGCAAAATTATGTCACGCAAAAATGCAACATCCAGCGACCTCTGGCTCTGCTTCTGATACTCTGCCCCCTCCCAAAGGCCCAATTTCCTGACATCCCATCATCCTACTCCCAGCTCTTTCTCTGATGGAAAGCAGTCTCAGAATATCCTTTCCAAGTCCTCCAGAAATTCTGCTGAATAATCTTCTTACAGCACAGAGGCTTTGAATGACTTTGCATGAAGATAAGAGGAAGGCATCACAGAGATTGGTATTTAGGAAAGAACATTCTTCCACCGGAATACCTATGTTCACATGGAGGGATCTCATCCAGGGGAAGAGCAGGGACTTCTGTGATTGGTGCATTTGGAAGAAGAAACAATACATACTGGGTTAGTCCTTACTCTTTCCTTTTTCTTTGAGTCAAGCCCAAATCAATTCTGCATGCATTCTGATCTGTTCTTTTGTACTTAAAGTATTCCCAACAATAGCTGTCTAGGGCTGAGCAGGGAGAAAAAGGAAGTGTATTACATAAGGTTATGGGGTACCTTTGGAAATGATTGATGCACTTATTATTCTCATTGCTTTGATAATTTAACACAAGTTTACAGTAATGTCAGAACTCATCAAATTGTACACTCTAAATATATGTTACTCATTGCCATTGAGTTGGAACTGATTGATAGCTGACCCTCTGCTGGGTTTCTCAGGCTGTAAATTACAGGAAAGGGGATTGTTCATCTTTCTCTCTCAGAGTCTCTGGTGCATTCAAGCCACCGAAAGGACTTCTGAGTTAACATAATTGTTAACCCAGAGGGCTACCGGATCTTCCTGTAAATATGTGTAGTTTAATGTATATAAATTATATCTTAACAAAGTTGGGGGAAATAAACTAAGCAAAACAACAACTGTATAAGTACAGAGAGAATTGTAGAAAGTATTTTAGAAATGCCACCATTACAAAATATTATTGCAATAGAAAACAAGGTAAAAAAAAGAAAACAAGGTGAATCACCTGTAAAATTTTTACATACACACACTCCATACAATATCACAAACACAAAATGAGGGGTAAAGGTTAACAATTTCAAAATCTTCCAGATAATGAGTGCCAATGAGTTTTCTAGCTCATTTGTTAAAAATATTGAAAAGTCACATCTTCTAATTAGTTTGCAAGGAAAATGTTGAATATGCCATGCTCTACCAGGAGAATAAACAGGTTCGTCCTAGAGAGAGTGAAGCCAGGCTACTTCTTGGAGGCAAGGATTCTGAGGCTTCATCTGACATACTCTGGGCATGGTGCAAGGAGGGACCAGTCCTTGGAGAGGGACATCATGCTCCAAAGAGTGGAAGGACAGTGCAGGAGAGGAAGACCCTCGATGAGATGAATTGATTCAGTCACTGGAGCAATGGGAGTAGGCATATCAGAGGCAATAAGGTTGGAACAGGATAGAGCAAGATTTAGAGTGTTCCTCTGATTCTAATGCACACTCCTCTTTCATAGAGTCCAGCTCCATGAATTATTTGTAGGGAGCTCTGGTGGCCTAGCAGCAAGAAGCTGCACTACAATCCCAAAGGTGAGTAGTTTGAATCCACTAACTGGTCTGTGGGAGGATGGGCAATCTCTTCCTGTGTGATTAACTAACTGCCTCTGAAAACCCGCTGGAGGGTCAGCTATGAGTCAGTCAGTCCTGACTTGATACACAATAACAACATACAGACTGAATAGATATGGAGAAAGAAGACATCCCTGGTGCATATCCTTCCTGATTTTAAACCGTGTAGTGTTCCCTTCCTCCATTAGACAGCTTCTTAGTCTAAGTATGTATTTGTTTTTTTATTTCTTTTTTAAACTTTTCATTAATTCATTGTTGCACATTTTCCAATGTTTAGCCATAGTTTATTATTATCAACACAGACAAATGGCTTTGCATAGTCAATAAAACACAGATAGACATTCTTCTAGTATTCTGTACTTTCAGCCAAGATCCATTTGACATCAGCAGTGATATCCCTGGTGCTTCCACCTCTTCTAAACTCCACTTGAACTGTTGGCAGTTCCCTATTAATGTACTGTTCTGAGAATTTATTTTCTTTTTCAGAGGTTAAAATTGAGGCTTCATTAGATAAGCATGATTAATTGGCTCATTGACCAAATGGTTAAACTCAGTGTCCAGACAGCCTCTTTTCTCTGAGGTCCTAGGACTTACATTATGGGTTCAAATCCCAATCTTTTAATCACATAGTTGGTATTTTTGGTGTGACCAGCACCCCACCATCTTGATGTAGAGAATTCCTGCATCTATTTAGATATTTACCAAAGGGAGAGAGACCCACAGAACTATCAGGGTTAAACTACGAGTCCACCATGAATAATAAAGGCATTCCTATTGGTTGGGGAATTCTAAAGGTCTAGCGGTTACATTCCAGCAACCAGAGACAAAGACCAACTGAACTAATTATTACATATAGGCTCAAGGAAAGGAATGAAGAGCATTTAATACTAAGTTTACAGAATTTGAAAGTTCACTCATGAACAGTAAAGAATTTGAGAGTTCAACTTTCCCTTTTCTCCTGTGAACTCAAAGATTTTTTTAATCTTTTAAAATTTCCTTTTATTATTTTTCGTGCATGTACCATCAAATCAGATCTGACTGGTACAGGAGGAGATTGTCCCTCCTTTTCCAACAGAGCATCTGACGGATTCAAACTGCACACCTCTGGAATTGCAGTGCAGCTTCTTGCCACTATGCCACCAGGGCTCTCAAATAATTTTTTTAAGACAACCACAACTGGTTTCTGGGTTTTTTGCAACCAAAGTTTTGCCTGATTCAGTCCCCATAGTTTAATCTCTCTTCTGTAAAAGTGCATCAAGGATGTAAAAAGTGCTTTCAGTAGGCCATCACAAATTCAGAAATCCCAGGATGTATAGATACTGCCATTTAAATGAATAAACATGGTGAGTCAAGAGGGCCCATATGTGTACTAGATAGAAGTCAAGAGTGTGTATTTAAGTCAAGTGTGTGCAACATATGAATGAGCAGAAACATTAAACATAACCTTTAGGAATGACAACAAGCAAGTACAAACAACAACCAAGAAAGGCAGAATATGCATTATTCATAAAAGAAGAAGTTCAAGGAAAGCAAAATCTATTTAGATGTTTACCAAAGGGAGAGCCCCACATCAAAGACTTATGAGATTGGGCCAAATTTCTACTTCTAAGATTGCTTTGTTTTTAAGTGTTATCAAGTTATCATGTACCATCTTCACAAGGGACTTCTGCAAAATGAAATGAAAGGGCATTGAAATATTGGCCATGCTGTTTGATAGGAGTTGGCACACTTCCCTCTGCAAATTGTCGATCTGATAACCTATTACCACCCACCCCCTAACTTCCTTCTCTCTTGCCGGCACTTACTTTCCAAACTCCTTGCTGCTAGTTTCAGCCCCATTATGTACGGCACAAAATAGAAGTTAGCGAAAGTCTGCTGCAAAGTCTCTGGGTGAATTCTTGTTTTCTTGTTAAAAGAGAACAGATGCAGCTCATACCACATCTTTTATACTTCTTGCCTTTCATTCTGATATGATAAATGGAGCGGGGTATCTTGTGAGAACAAGCGGAGAATCACATCTGTACCAATGCTGAGTCCTTAAACTACTAGCTCAACATCAGCAGCTTTCTGACTCTAGACTTTGTGATGGGAGAGGGGGCAGAAAAAGTGTGTTGCACTCTATGTATAGCAGAGTAGAACTGACTCCATAGAATTTTTGTGGTTGTTATCCCAGAAGTTGATAACCAGACCTATCTCATGTCTCTTCCATTCTTTTAATGAGAAGTCCAACACTTAACCATAAAACACTCTAGCAAGTAAGGTTTAATATAAAATGTTATAGAAGACAAGTGATTTAAGGTGATGTTGACTTCATACCTACGATAGAGTTGGACATGTGACTCAATTAATACGGAACACTTCCTTGATGATGATGAATTGTTTCAGGGATAATCCTAAGAATCAAACCAGAATGAGTACAAAGAAAGTTAAATTCTAGCAAGTGTACTATCAGAAAGCCTCTGATAAGCGGAGATATGGTGGGTGGTCTGCAGGGAGTTGCACCTAAAGGCAGAGCCTGTGGCCTAAGGAATCCACCCCCAGCTCCAAGGAAGATGGACTCCTGTGTGAGTCACAGCCCTGGAAACTTAGAGTCAGCTCTAAGTTGGTTCTGACTTGATGGCAATGAGTTTCCATTTTTGATCAGAGAGGCAGATTTTTTTTAAAAAAATTTTTTTAAGCTTCAGTTACTGAACATGAGAAGACAGATGGACAGATTGGAGCAGAATCTTGCCTTTAGGAGGAGAGAAATTTTTTTTAAGTGTAATTATTTAAAAAATTATTTTAGATTGGTTTGCTTACAACATTCGTATTCATTATGTTTCACACTATTCTAATCTTCACTCACATTGTGTTTCATACAATCATTCCCACTCATGATGGTTTTTTTCATTTTTTCCAGTCATTACGTTTTCTAAAATTAATCACCATTGAGAGGCCGCAGCTGGCCTGGAAGCTCCTGAGCAGTGGTTCCATTCTGGAAGCTGAGCTGGTTACTTACGTCTGGATGGAGGTCACGTAGGGAAAGTTTTGGGTTGTGTTTGATTTTGAGATACTGATCTTTTCCCCTCCAGGTGTCAATTGGCCTTTGGCCCCTTTTGGCCAACAAGGACCCAAAGGTGGAGGCCTGCTAAAGGGTGTGTCTTTAAAACTCTGTAGAGCCCTGGGTCAATTTATTAATTTTAGAACGAAACTTCTTTAAGTGGTAAAGCAGTAATTTGTCTATTTGCTGTAGTGAATAACTTGGAGTTGCTGTGATGCTGAACACTGTGCCATGTTGTTGTTATGTGCCATCGAGTTGCTCATAGCGACCCTCTGTACAAGAGCTCTAAACGCTGTTCTATCCTGTGCCATCCTAGCCATCTCAAACGCACTTATTCCCACTGCTCCAGTCACAGAATCGATCACCAATAACTAGTATGTCAATATTTATGTGTTCCATTTCTTTCTTAACAATGTCCAATTTTCCTATATTCATGCTTCTCACGTTCCACATTCCAATCACTAGTGTCTGCTTACAGCTGTTCCTTCTTCTCTGTATTTCCGTTTCTAAGATCTCAGTCTCAACTGCCATGTCTGCTAGTCCAAGTGATAGTCTAAGTGTGCTCTACTGTACAAAAGATTTTCGAAGACCTGTCTTTCTGGAAATGGATGGTCAATTGTGTCAAATACCATAATGGTTACCCACTGTTTGGAGGAGCTTCCAGATTGATTAAGGTTTGGAAGCAGGAGTGGCACCCACTTCCTAAAACAGATGCCTCTGGAAACTCTTCAAACTCTATAATCACACAGAAATGATGTTAATTAGAAAACAGAGTTCAGGTCTTTTGTTCACAGGATCACAATGAATTGTATTCGACTTGATGACACTTAACCATGGCTAAGTGAGACTAGTGTTGTTATACTTGGAGGAACATTCTCTACTTTGTTCATCACTCTTTGTCAGTTTGATGTACTGAGGTAATCTGGGTTTTCTGTGATGCTGAACTTTGTGCCATTGGGGTGTCAAATACCTTAATGGCCTCCCAGTGTGGACAGCATTTGGTTGAGCTCCCAGTTGTAAAACAGGGTTGGAAACAAGAGTGGCATCCAATTCCTAAACCAGGTGCCTATGGAAACTCTATAAACTTGGAGAAACAATGATAGCTATGGAAAGGCACTAGGTCTTCTGTTTAGAGTTGCTATGAGTCATACTGGACTCCATGGCAATCAACAATAACAATCACCATTGAACTATGCCCACCATTACTCTCTCTTTGCACGCCAATGTTCAGAGCAGCGTTATTCATCATCACAAGAACATGGAAACAGTTCAAATGTCCAACCACAACTGAATGGATTAAGAAATTGTGGTACAGTCACACAATGGAATACTATGCAACATTCAGGAACAACTATTTTAAAAAACACTAATTATTTAAAATATTAATATACTAATATATAATATATTACACTATAATATACTGATATAATACTAATTATTTTAAAAATACATAACTTGGGAGAGACTGGAGAGCATTATGCTGAGTGAACTAAGTCAGTCTCATAAGGAGGAGAGAATTTGGCTGAGATTTGAGCCAACACTGAAGCAGCTGGATGGAATTTGTGATTGCTTGAATGGAGTATGACTTCCCAGGCTAAGACACAAAAAGATACAGGATCTAGTTTCTTTCTTTTCAAATACCTTTAGATGAAGAAGGAGAAACTAAGTACTTGTGACAATTCTCAATATCAATCAAGCCTTATTTTTAGTCAGTCCTATTTCTGAAGTTTTCATATATGTGAGTCAATAAATTTTCTTTCTGTTTAACCTGGTATCTTAATTATCTAGTTCTGGCATAATGGAAATGTCTCTTTTGTTGCCATTGAGTAGGAACCAGCTCTTTGCTGAACCTCCATTGAGTTTCTGAGGCTGCAAATCTCACAGAATATCATTGCTCATCTTTCTTCCACAGAGTGGTTAATGGATTCAACCATAAGAGCGGGTCAGCCTTTGTTAGAACAACTCTGTATGTACTAAGCCACCAGAGCTCCTATAACAGAAACACCAAAAGTGAATGACTTGGATAAATTTATTCTCTCATAAACTCTTGTTGGTTAGAGTGATGCAATGAACAATAGTTCTGAAACTTTCCCTATCCTTTACCATTACTGATAGGTACGAGCCCCTTGATTATGGGGCTCTATATCAATCTATCTTGTTGAGGGTTTTCCTTTTTTTCTCTGACTCTTCACTTCTCCCAGCAAAATGCAAGAACTGATTTCTCCTGACAACATGCCCAAAGTATATGAGACAAAGTTTACCATTCTTCATTGTAAGAAGCAGATTAGTTATCCTTCCTCTAATACAAACTTGTTCTTTTGGCAGGCCATAGGCTATTCAATACTCTTCTCCAACACCACATTTCAAAGACATCGACTCTTCTTCTGTCGTCCTTATTCATCATTCAACTTTCCAAGGCACAGGAAGAGATTGAAAATACCATGACTTAAATCAGAGGCACTGTAGTCTCCAAACTGACATCTTTGCTCTTTAGAACTTTGGCAAGGTCTTTGATGGCAGATTTTACCAATATAACACTTCTTTTCACTTCCTGGTTGCTGTTACCCCAGGTATTGATTGTGGATCCAAGCAAAATGAAATAATTGACAATTTAAAACTTTTCTCCATCTATAAGAATGTTGCCTCTTGGTCCAGTGGTGAGGATGTTGAGATGTAATCCATATTGAAGTCTATACTCTTTGATCTTCTGCAGAAAGTGTTTCAAATCCTCTTCACTTTCACCAAGTAAGATTGTCATCTACACAATGTGGGTTTTCATAAGTCTCCTTCCAATTCTGATGCTACATTGTTCTTCACATAGCCCAGTTTCTTGAATGATTTGCTCAGTATACAAATTGAATGTTGTTATTGTTATGTGCCATCAAGTTGACTATGATTCATAGTGACCCAATGAATGGCAACTCTGAACCTTGCCCTATTCTGTTCCATGCCATACTTATCATCTTCAACACACCTGAGTTCATTGTTTCAGTCACTATGCCAATTCATCTCTTTAAGAGTCTTTTCCACTTTCACTGACTTGCCACCTTTCCAAGCATGATGTCTTTTTCCGAGTACTGGCCCCTCCTCACATCATGCCCTAAGTATGTGAGATGAAGTTTCACTGCATTGGCTCCAAGGAGCACCCTAGTTTCACTTTCTCCAGGACAGACCTATTTGTTCTCTTGGCTGTCCAGGGGATATTCAGTACTATTCTTCAAAACACCATGGCATCTATTTTCCCTAGACACTGTCCAACTTTCAGATGCATAGTAAGTAACTGAAAAGACCATGACTTGGATCAGGTGCACCTTCATTTTTAAACTTATATCATTGCACTTTGGAAATATTTCTAAGAGCAAATTTTCCCAATTCTATAAGTCTTTTGATTTCTTGACAGCTGGTACCAAGAGTGTTGATTATGGATTGAAGTAAGATGAAATCAATGATAACTTCAATCTTTTTTTTATCATGATGTTACCTATTGGCCCTGTGGTGAGGATTTTGTTTTCTTGATGTTGGTATGTAATCTGTATTGAAGGCTGGCTGCAGTCCTTGATCTTCTGCAGTAAGTGCTTCAAATCCTTCTCACTTTTAGCAAGCAAGAGTGTGTCATCTGCATAACACAGGTTGTTGATGAGTCTTCTTCCTATCCTGATGTTAGATTTTTCTTCATACAATCCAGTTTCTTAAAATATTTGCTCAGCATACAGACCGAGTAGCTATAAAGAAAGTATACATCCCTGATGCACTCATGTCTTGATTTTTAACCATTCAGTGTTCCTTTGCTTTATTTAGACACAACTTTCTGGTCTAGGTATAGGTTTTACATGAGCACAATCAAGTGTTTTGGCTTTCCCATTTTTCTCAATGTTAGCCACAATTTGTCGTGATCCATATAGTCAAATGCCTTTGCACAGTCAAAAAACCCACAAATAGACATCCTTTTGGTACTCTCTGCTTTCAGCCAATCTGACATTGATAATGATAACCCTGGTACCACAGCCTCTTCTAAGCCTTGCTTGTATTTCTAGCAGTTCCTTGTCTATATACTGTTCTAGTAGTTTTTGGATAATCTTCAGCAAGATTTTGCTTGTTTGTGTTATTGGTGATATTGTTTGATAATTTCCACACACTGTTTTATCAACTTTTTGGGGGGAGAATGGGAACAAATATGGATCTCTTCCAGTCAGTTGGCCAGGTAGCTGTTCTCCAGATTTCTTAGCACAACCTAGCAAGGACATCCAGGGCTTCATCTTTTTGTTGTAATACGTTGATTGGTATCTCATTAATTCCTAGGGACTTGTTTTTTGCCAGTTTCCAGTGCAACTTGAACTCCTTCCTTTATTACCATTGTTTTTTGATCAAATGCTACTTCATGAAATGGTTCTTTGACAGCCATTTTTTTTTGGTACAGTTACTATGTATTCCCTCCAGCTTCTTTTGTTGCTTCTTGGATAATTCAATATTTTGCCCATAGCATCTTTAAGGATTACAACTTAAGGCTTCAATTTCCTCTTCAGTTCCTTCAGTTTAAGAACTGATGAATAAGTTCTTTTTTTATTTTCTGACTCTAGCTCTTTGAAACTGAGGAGGACCTGAAGCGCCTGCTGCAGAGTGTCAAGGACTGCAGCCTACAATATGGATTGAGGCTCAATGTCAAGAAGACAAA
>NW_006399802.1:1280430-1291789 GCF_000299155.1 Elephantulus edwardii
ATTTTGACTGGGGTGAAATGATATCTCATAGTTGTTTTAATTTGCATCTCTCTTAGGGCTAGGGATTTTGAGCATTCATGTGTTTGTTAGCCATCTGAATGTCGTCTTCGGTGAAATGCCTGTTCATATCCTGTGCCCATTTTTCTATTGGATTATTTACCTTTATCTTGTTGTGGTGTTGAGTTCTTTTCTGATCAGTACACTACCATGTAGCTTTATCCTCAGGAAGAAAAACTCAAGCTCATTGCCTTTGAATTGTGACTCACACTCCATAGCTGACACCCCAGGAGTTTTCCGAAGCTATAGATCACATGTGAGGAGATTTCTCATCTTTCTTCCAAGAATTCAAACCTGCAGAGAGATGTGGCTTTGGGTTAACATCATGATTCCTTCTTGTCTAGTTTACCAGAACTCCCTCAGGAAGTCACGTTATTATGTTCCCTTCAGATGGAAGTAACTCATAGCCAACCCTCCAGTGGATTTTCAAAAGCAGTAAGTCTCATGAGAGGAGACTGACCATCTCCTTCCTGCAAAGCAGATGGTAGATTCAAGCCATGTGCCTTTGGGTTGGCAGCACAACTCCTTAAGAGAAACTTGTTATTGTTCTGTATCATTAATCTGGAAACATGGCTGACCCTCCACTGGGTTTCAGAGGTTAATTGCATGGGAGTTGATTGCCATCCTTCTCCTGCAGAGCAGCTGGTGGATTTAAACCACATACCTTTACATTGATTGCATACAAACAGATTCATCCTGGAGAGGATTAAACCAAGCAACTCCTTGGAGGCAAGGATTCTGGGGCTTCGTCTGACATACTTTGGGCATTTTGCAAGGAGGGATAGGTCCTTGGAGAGGGACATCATGCTTGGGAGGGTGGAGGGACGGCGCAAGAGGGGAAGACCTTCTATGAGATGGATTGATTCAGTGACTGGGGTAATCGGGATGGGTATATCAGAGGCAGTGCTATTGGCACAGGATAGAGCAGGGTTTAGGGCTGCTGTACATAGGGTAGCTATGAGTCACAAACGACTCGACAGCACATAAAAACAACAACAACAACCACCTTTACATTGACAACATAATTCCTCACCATTGAGCCACCAGAGCTCCCTTACCAGGAACAGTATGGTTAGAATTGGGCTACCACCACCGGGGAGCCTGCCCAAACTCCAAATCCATTGCTATCAAGTCAGCTCTGATGTATTGTTGTTGTTAGGTGCTGTTGAATCAACCACAACTCAAAGTGACTCACTGAACAATGAACCTAATCCTTGTCTTATCCTGGGCCATGCTTGGGCCTTTGTTAGTTACTCTGTCAATCCATCAGTTTGACAGTCTTCCTCTCTTTTGATGACCCTCCACCTTTCCAGGCATGAGGTCTATTTCTTTTTTTTTTAATTTTATTTTATTATTTTTGTGTGCGTGTACCGTCAAATCAGATCTGACTGGTACTGGAGGAGATTGTCCCTCCTTCCCCGGCAGAGCATCTGGTGGATTTGAACCATGCACCTCTGGGATTGTAGTTGCAGCTTCTTGCTACTAGGCCACCAGAGCTCCCCTTGTGAGGTCTATTTCTAAGGACTCGTGTTAAGAACATATTGTTAGAAGTATAGAATGGAATTTGTAAGTTTAGACTCTTAGAACTAATAAGCATTTTTTGTGATATTTTTGTTGCTCTTAGGTGCTGTCTAGTCAAGTACAAATCATAGCAACCCTATGAACAATAGGTCTCAACTCTATCCTATCCTGTTGCATCTGTATCACCTCTGGAATCCTTGAAGCCATTGTTGCAATCACTGCATCAATCCACCTTGTTGAGGGTCTTCCTCTTTTTCACTGACCACCCACCTTTCCAAAGAATAGTCTCCCTTAGGAATATGCCTAGTATATATGAGACAAAGCTTCACCATCCTTGCCTCTAAGGAGTACTCTGGCTGCACTTTTTCCAAGACCTGTCTTTTCCTTTGGCACTCTGTGC
This sequence comes from Elephantulus edwardii, assembly GCF_000299155.1. Taxonomy (NCBI): domain Eukaryota; kingdom Metazoa; phylum Chordata; class Mammalia; order Macroscelidea; family Macroscelididae; genus Elephantulus; species Elephantulus edwardii. The sequence goes on from NW_006399802.1 coordinate 1,282,409, forward strand.
AATAGTCAGTACTCCTCTCCAACACCACAGCTCAAGGGCATCCGTTTTCCTTCTGTCATCCTTATTTATTGTCCAGCTGTCAGGTCCATAGATTGAGAAGACCATGGTCTGAACCAGGTAAACCTTAGTCTTTAAACTGGCTTCATAACTCCTCAATAATTTAAAGAGGTACCTGACAGCAGACTTCGCAGTGCAATCCATTTCCTGATCTGCTGACTGCTAGTACCATGGGTGTTGACTGTGAATCCAAGGAAGATGAAATTTGTTGACAATTTCTATCTCTTCTTTACCTATCATGATGTTGCCTATCCGTTAATTGGCGAGAATGTTTGGGTTTTTGATGCTGAGATGTAATCCATATGGAAGGCTGTTGTCTCTGATCTTCTGCAACAAATACTGCATGTCCTCCTCACTTTCAGCAAATGAGGTGTGTCATCAGCATAATGCAGATTGTTGATATGTCTTCCTCTTTTCCTGATGCCACATTCTTCATAAAATCCAGTTTCTCAATGATTTGCTCAGGATATCGATTGAATAGATAGGTGTGTCCTTCTTCTATCAGTCTCTTGACTGAGATAAAGCTTTCCTGCGACCATAATTGTGCTGCAGTCCCCAAAGCACACAGTTAGAATCTACCAGCTGCTCTGTGGGAGGACAGGCAATATCCTCTCATGTGATTTACTTCATCTGAAAACCTGCTGGAGGGTCAGTTCTGATTAGATGGCATACAACAACAAGAATATAAGCATAATTAATTGTTCTGGAATTCCCATTCCAGCAATATCATTGCTGATGTCAGATGCATCTTGGCTGAATGCAGAGTACCAGAAGAATGTCTATTTGTGCTTTATTTACTATACAAAGGTATCTGCCTATGTAAATCATAACCTCAAGAAGAATGAGAGTCCCATTGTGTTAGGTGTTATTTGGGTACGACTCACAGTGACCCTATGAACAACATATCTGAACTTTGTCCTATCCTGTGCCATTTCGTTGTGTTAGACAGGTAAGTTAAAAGGAGAACTTATGGATCGCCCAAAGTCTTGTCAAGTGACACCCCACTTTGCACTAAACAATTCTGATTGGCCAAATTTCTGAAAGAGACCTTCAAGACGATAGGTGTTTATCTGAAGAAGAAATACCTTAGTTTTAATTGGGGTAGCTCTGGCTTTGGGAGACGCAAACTGAGGTTACTCCCTGCACTGAATAATGGCAGAAAAACCTGACTCTCAGAACTGTAACCCAGAGGCATTAGCAGAGGACACCTTGTTATCAGAAGTCTCTCAGTTCTCTAGAGCCCCTCTCCTTCTGTTGGATTTCATGATGAACTCTCCACTGTGGTGTTTGTTCTGCTTGTTTGAATACTAGCTGAATAATTAGTGGCTAGGGAGGTCTGGTGGTCTAATGGTAAGAAGCTGTGCTGCAATCCCAAAAGCACGCTGTTTGCATCCACCCGCTGCTCTGTGGGAGAAGGATGGGTAGTCTCTTCTCATGTAAATACTGTCTCTGGAAACCTGCTGGAAAGTCAACTATGAAAGCCTGTTGGAATATGAATACAGGAAGGATGTTTGTGTATTATTGACTATGTAGAGGGATTTGACTGTGAATCCTAACAAATCATGGCTAACAATGAGAAGAACAGGAATTCTAGAACACTTAACTGAGCTCATACAAAACCTATATGTAGACCAAGAAGCTGTTTTCAGAATAGAACAAACAGCCACTGCATGGTTTAAAAATCAGGAAAGGTATGTGTCAGGGTTGGGTTTTTTGTTTTTTTGTATGTTTGTTTGTTTTATATCTTTTCCACAGCGATTTAATTTGTATGAGCAAATCATTCAAGAAGCTGGACTGTAAGAAGAATGTGGCATCAGGATAGGAAAGACTCATCAACAACCTGGCTTATGCAGATGAGGTAACTCTGCTTGCAGAAAGAAGACTTGAAGCATTTACTGTAGAAGATTGAAACATTTACTTCAGAACATGATAGCCTTCAATATGGATTACATCTCAACATCAAGAAAATAAACTTTTTCACCACTGGTCCAACAGACAACACCATGACAGATGAAAAAAAGACTGACGTTGTCAATGACTATTTTACATGAATCCACAATCACATAACCACCCATGGTAACAGCAGTCAAGAAATCAAAAGATCTGTTGCACTGGGAAAATCAACTGTCAAGGACATAGCACAACGTAACAACAAGAACAATGCTAGCCAAATTCATCCATCTAACAGTTAAAAATATAAGAATGATTTTTACTTCTTGTCCTAAGTTTATATTCTATGTATATATAAATAGTTATTGTTGGGTGGGCTGGTGTCTTGATGTGAGAAAGAATTCTCAGGAGTGAAAATATGAATATATATACATTGTTATTGTTGTTGTTATGTGCCATGGAGTTGCCTGTGACTCATAGTGACCCAATGTATAATATAGCTCTTTTCCCTGCCCTATCCTGAGCCAGTCTCATTATCTCCAACATACCTCCATTACTCCAGTTACTGTGTCAATACATCTCACCTGGGATCTTCCTCTCCTGCACTGTTTCTCCACCCTTTCAAGTATGACGTCCTTCTCCAAGGACTGATCCCTCCTGGCCATGTGCCCAAACTATGTGAGATGGAGCTTCAAAATCTTTGCTTCCACAAGCATATCCATGTTTATTGCTGCATTATCCACAATAGCAAAGAGATGGAAATGGAAACAACCCAAATACACATCAACAAATGAACTAATAGGAAATCTATGGTACTCATTCACATAATGGAATATTACACAGCATTGAAAAACAATGAACTCATAAAGCATTACACAATGTGAGTGAGCCTCGAAGATATTACGCTGAGTGACTTATCTCAGTCACAAAAGGACAAATAAGGTGTAACACCACTGTTATAAAATAGTAATAATATGAGGAGTTAGGGTGAGAATAAGAAAAGAGTGGATGATGAATATCGCATTGGAACAGACGAAAGGAAGAATTGTTTGAAAGGACTGTATGGTTAGGCATTATAATATGACAACACTCTGGAACAAGAGCTGCATTGCAAAGTGGATTGGAGGAGGGGGAAGGGAGGAAAATGTGCTATATTGAATGAATAATAATAAAAGAATGAAAATAACATGACAGTAAAGAGTTTATTTACTCTCCAAGTGAGGAGAGGTGTCAAGTATCAGGAAAAAGTAGGGCAGTTGGAGTTTTTATTGTAAACATAAAAGCCAGGGAAACAAAGGAGGGAGATAGTTGGAAGCAATGGAGTCAGCTCCCACAAGTGCTCAGGTTAAAGGACCAAGAGATGTCCTGAAAGTGGCTTAGCAAGAGGGTGGCAGTTTCTTGGAAACAAAGGTGTGCTATTGCCTCCTCTGCTGAGTTTTTGGTAGCTTTTCACCTGAAAGCAGAGGCTTGAAAACATTTTTAATATTAAGAATGTTAATTAACTCTTTCAGCTACTGAATTCCATGCCCCCAAAAGCCAAGTTTCAAATTTAGAAAGACTGTACTTATGTTAGGATCTAGATCAGGGGTCAGCAAACTACAGGTACTTTGGCCAAATCATTATTTTGAAGGAAATCTCAAATATAACATTACACCAGTAGAATGTCTATCTGTGTTTCATTGATTATGCAAAGGCATTTAACTGTGTAGATCATAACAAACTGTGGCTGACTCTGAGAAGAATGGGAATCCCAGAACATTTAATTGTGCTAATGCAAAACCTATACTTGGACCAAGAGGCAGTTGTCAGAACAGAGAAGGGTAACACTGCATGGTTCAAAATTGGGAAGGGTGTACGCCAGGGATGCATCCTGTCTCCATGCCTTTTCAACATGTATGCAGAACAGATTATCTGAGAGGCTGGGCTCTATGAGGAGAATTGTGGCATCAGGATTGGTGGAAGATCTATTAACAATCTGTGTTATGCAGATGACACAACCCTGCTTGCTGAAACTGAGGAGGACTTCATGCACTTGCTGCGAAGGGTCAAGGACTGCAGCCTTCAGTATGGACTGAGGCTCAATGTCAAGAAGACAAAGATTCTCACCACTGGACCAATTGGCAGCGTCAGGATGGATGGCGAAGAGATTGAGATTGTTCACAGCTTCAGTTTGCTCGGCTCCACAGTCAACACTCTTGGCACCAGCAGTCAGGAAATCAAAAAGCGTATCGCGATGGGAAAGTCTGCTGTTAGGGACCTCTCTAAAGTACTCAGGAGCAACGGTGTCTCTCTGGAGACTAAGGTGCGCCTCATACAGGCCATAGTCTTTGCAATCGCTTGTTATGCATCAGAAAGTTGGACAATGACTAGGGAGGACAGAAGGAGAGTTGATGCTTTTGAGCTGTGGTGCTGGAGAAGAGTACTGAATGTACCATGGACTGCCAGGAAAACAAGCAGATTCATCTTGGAGAGGATTAAACCAAGCTACTCCTTGGAGGCAAGGATTCTGGGGCTTCGTCTGACATACTTTGGACATGTTGCCAGGAGGGACGGGTCCTTGGAGAGGGACATCATGCTTGGGAAGGTGGAGGGGCAGGGCTAGAGGGGAAGACCCTCTATGAGATGGATTGAATCGGTGACTGGGGTAATCGGGATGGGTGTGTCAGAGGCAGTGCAGTTGGCGCAGGATAGAGCAGGGTTTAGGGCTGTTGTGCATAGGGTCCCTATAAGTCGTAAACGACTCGTCGGCACATAACAACAACAACCAGTAAGTTGTTTCAACATATATCAACTTTGTTTAAAATTTTTATTGTATTATTTTTACATGTACCATCAAATCAGATCTGACTGGTACAGGAGGAGATTGCCTCCTCCTTTTCCAGCAGAGCATCTGGTGGATTTGAACCGCGTACCTCTGGGATTGCAGTGCAGCATCTTGCCACTAGGCCACCAGAGCTCCCTAACATATGTCAACTTTTAAAGAAATATTGAAGTACTTCTTTCTAATATCATAATCACTTTCCAGCCTGGTCCCGGTGCAATGGCCCCCCGCAAAGAAAAAGTGGTGAGAAGAAAGCGCACCATCAACACCGACAAGCACATCCATGGAGTGATGGAGTGGCATTTAAGAAGCGTGCTCCTTGGGCACTCAAGGAGATCTGGAAATTTGCCATGAAGGAGATGGGAACACCACACCAGATGTTCATACTGACAACAGGCTTAACAAACTGTCTGGGCCAAAGGAATAAGGAATGTCTCACACCGCATCCGTGTATGGTTGTCCAGAAAACATAATGAGGAAGATGTCCCAAACAAACTGTATACACTGGTTACCTATGTACCTGTCACCACTTTAAAAAAAATCTACAGACCGTCAGTGTGGATGAAAACTATAGCTGATTATCAAATAAAGTTATAAAACTGTAAAAAAAAATCATAATCAAAATACCACCATCATTCCTACCCTCATGGCCCCCGATGTAATGCTGTTGCAGTGTTGGAACCAACTAATAGCTGACCCTCCAGCAGGTTTTCAGAGGTGGTAACTAGGGAAGGAGACTGCCCATCTTTACGCTGAAGAACAGCTAGCTGGTGGATTCACACTGCACACCTTTCTGTTGGTAGCACAACTCCTCACCTATTAGTCCACAAGATTGTCCCTCAAATGTGTTAGTAATTCCTTAATATTAAATATCTAATCAGCATCCAGGGTGCTCTGGTGGGTTAGTGGGAAGGAGTTGTGCTGCTAACCACAAGACAGGTGGTTCAAACCCATCAGCTAGATGTGCAGTCTCCTCCTGTGCAATTTACAGCCTCCGAAAATCTGCTGAAGGGCCAGGTGTGAGTTAGTTCCGCCTTGATGGCAAGTCAGCATTCACATTTTCCCCATGCAGTGTTTTGTGATTAGTTGACTTGACAGACTTTTTAAATGTGTGAATTCCCCTAACAGACTTTTCTTTTTCTTGCTATTTTTAAAAAAGAAATTAGGGGAGAGGGAATAAAGTGCGCAGGAATGAATTAAACTAGCCTCTTTGTAAACTCTCACTAAAAAAAAAAAAATTTAAAAAAACCCAACAACACAAACCAGTTAAATCATACATAGCCTATGAAGTTACAGAGACTAAGAAGATAATCGATTAACTGACATAGATATATCTACAGATCATCATCATTCAGTAATATTAATTCCAGTCAAATAATTTAACCTTTATTAGTACTGTAAAGATACAGCAATTTCCTGTCAATGTTCAGATCACAGCTTTATGTAGAATTAGATCCCAGAAATATTTTTTTATACCTTATCTGGGATTCCGCTGGAAATACTAAACAAAAGATAACACATCCCACGTTCTAATTTTAAAGTTCTTGATGCAAACAAACTGTATGTCTTTGACACTGAAAAAAAAGGATTAGCTGTCTATTCTGCAGAGATTTCCATACTCCACATTTTGCTGCTTAATTCCTCATGATATCATTGACATATTTCTCTTCTATATTTCTTGTAAAACTGGTCTAGAGTTTTTTACCAGACTCGGGTCTGTGTTTTTTGCAAGCGTGCTTGATAGCAGTGCACGTCTGTCAGGAGTCACACAATGTGTGGCTGTATTTTGGTCTATTCATGAGCCCAAACAATGGAATCCGTGACCGGGGTATGCTGCCACCAGGTGGCAACAGCCTGCCATAGCCACTAGTCCAAGTAGTGAAAGAAACTTTGCTTACGGTCTCGAGCAAAGATCTCAATTGTAGTTGAGTTGGAGTTGAAAGACAAGTGACAACAGAAGATGGTCTTTTTTTCTTGGAAAGTGTAGATGTTTGCTCATTCTTAGGTCATGGAAAACCTCTTGAGTGAAGTCCCCTGGTGGCCCCATGTTTACACATTAAACAATGTTTGGACAGGAGAGACCCAGCGACTCTCCACTGCAAGGCTGGGGCCACAAACCCTCTAACCCCCTCTTCGGGCGTAATCTCTGAGAGCATCTTAGCCTGTTTGGTTGTTAGTGCCAAATCCTTGACCAACTCTTGGGTTCATCATAATTTTCCACCACAGAAGAGACTGACATCGCCTGTCTGGTCAACCAGCACCTACCTCCTATACCTCTTACACCACCTCTCCACCGTGACAGTGTGGTCTTGGAAGGTGTGGGACACTTCTGTGAGCTAGCCAAGGAGAAGTGTGATGGTACCAACGAGGGTCTCTTGAAGCTGAACAGAGCAATGGCTACTCCTCCTTCCAAAATGTCCAGAAACCATCCTAGGATGAGTTGCTGTTGTTAGGTCCCAATGAGTATAGTACCATGCATAGCGACCCTATGAACATCAGATCTGAAACCTACCCTATCCTGTACCATCCTCATCATCTTTGCCACACTAGAGCCCATTGTTACAGTCACTGTGGCCATCCATCTAGTTGAGGGTCTTCCCTCCTTCGCTGTCCTTCCATTTTTATGAGCATGATGTCTTTCTCTGACAAATGGCCCCTCCTGACAACACACCCAAAGTATGTTAGATGAAGATTCACCATCCTTCCGTCTAAACAGTATCCTGGATGCACTCTCCCAAGATATATTTGTTTGTTATCTCTGCAGTCAATGGGCTATTTAGTGCTGTTCTCCAGCACCATAACTCAAAGTCATCGATTCTTCCTCTTCTGTCATCTTTATTCACTGTTTAACTCTCAGGTTGTTGTTGTTATGTGCCATTGAGTTGTCTGCAACTCATAGTGACCTCATGCACAATAACTCTGAACACTATCCTGAGCTAATCTCACTGTCTCTGACACACCTACCCTCATTACCCCAATTATTGTGTCAATCCATCTCATCTGTGGTCTTCCTCTCCTGCACTGTCCCTCAACCCTTCCAAGCATGATAATCCTTCTCTAAAGACTGGTTCTTCCTGGCTACATGCCCAAAGTATGGAGCCTCAAAATCCAAAAAGGTTTCACCCTCTCCAGAATGTACCTGTTAGTTCTCTGGGCAGTCCATGGTATGTATGTTCAATACTCTTCTCCAGCACCACAACTCAAAAGCATCAGTTCTTCTGTCATCCCATTGTCCAGTTCTCAGATGCAAAGCAAATACTTGAAAAAGTAACTTGGATTAGGTGCACCTTCGTCTTTTAATTGGCATTCTTGTTCTTCAGCACCCTGGAGAGGTTCCTGATTGCAGATTTTTCTAATGCAACATAGCTTTTGATTTCTTGACTGCTGGTACCAAAATTGTTGGTTGTGGATACAAGTAAGATGAAATCAGTGACAATTTTTATCTTCATTCCATCTATCATAATATTGCCTTTTGACCCACTGATGAGGATTCCCCCCCCTTGATGTTAAGAAGTAATCCATACTGAAGGCTGTAGTTCTTGATTTTTTGCAGCAAGTGCTTTAAGTCTTCCTCGCTTTCAGCAAGGTTATATCACCTGCATAAAGCAGGCTGTTGATAAGTCTTCCTCCAAAGCTGAAGCCACATTCTTCTTCATAAAGTCCAAGTTAATGAATGATTTTTTTTGGGTGGGGGCATAGAGATTAAACAGGTCTGGATATAATCAAGATGGATTCCACTGTGAAGGCTTATGGCCCAGGGGACATTACTCATTATGGGATGGTGTACCTGTATAGTCTCTTTGGATGTTGGTTTTAGCCCTGTCTCAGCAGAAGGCTCTCTGATGTCTCTAAAGGAAATCATACACAAGTTGGAGGATGATGGACTACACATGCTAAGGTATCAGTTTAAGTAGGTTCTGTCTGGAAAGAAACTTAACAAGAAAAGTGTTCACTGCAATAGGGTTTGGACATGCTATATTAGGGGAAATGTCTGCCTTGTGGTTTTCTGACAACACCAGCCACCCTCCCTGAGATCTCGCTCTGGCTGCCCCTCTCACTTCTGTGTGCCAGACTGACATCAGCGTGATTGCACACAGACATGGTTTAGTGTTAGGTGATGTGGTCTCGGAGAGTAACATTTAACCTACTGGCTTATAAGCACTGGTGCTCGGTGGGCTGGTAGAAATATGTGGAAGGGGCTGTATAAGCAGAGATGAAGAATGAAATGCCAAAGATTGCTTAGCAAGTGTAAGCTTCGGCTGTGGAAGAGCACAAGGATGCTGGGCTGGGACAGTTCTCTCGGGCTCTGAAAGGACTTGGGCTTGGAGAACTGTACCTAATGCCTTGCTCAGTGGCTCTTTTTTGGTGTCAAGTTCACCTTCTGTACTCATGGGTACTGGAGTCACACTGTCCATCCCTTGAGTGTTGATTTCCTTTCTTTTGGCCTCATGTAGGTCCCTTTCTTGTATGTACTTTTATCACCAATAATTTGGTCTTCTGGACTATCATGTCTCTGATAAATTTTTACCCCTTTACGTGGCTTGTGTTTTCCTGTTTAAAGTTTGAAGGAAGAACTGTCATTCAGCTCAATGAAAAGTCACTGAGGTCAGAAA
>NW_006399802.1:1315722-1318319 GCF_000299155.1 Elephantulus edwardii
AGGGCTGGACTCGCTCAGCGTTTCTTAAGCTGAAGGGGTTGAAAAACAAATTCAAGCCACGGGTGGCAATACTTAAGGATAGTTTGGGTAGAATGTTGAATGATCCAGGATGTATAAAAAGAAGATGGAAGGAGTACACAGAGTCACTGCATCAGAAGGAATTGGCTAACACAGAGGAATTTCATGAAATAACATATAAGCAAGAACCTATGGTGATGAAGGAAGAAGTTCAAGTTGCTATGAAGGAATTGGCAAAAAACAAGGCTCCAGGAGTTGACTGCATACCAATTTATTTATTTCAACAAACAGATGGTGCCCTGGATGTGCTCACTAGGTTGTGCCAGGTAATCTGGAGGACAGCCAGCTGGCCAAGTGACATTTGTTCCCTTTCCAAAGAAAGGAGTACCTTAGTACTCAAATTAACATCATTATTCCTCAATAATTTGGAAAGACCCCCTGACTAAATTTTTAAACTGATATGTTGGCTCCTTAGCATTCTGGAGAGGGCTTTGACAGCAGATTTTCTCAATGTAACATGTCTTTTGTTTGCTCGTTTTATATGGAAAGGCCAGTGACCTTTCAAGTCATATTTGACCAGGGTCAACAGGTAAGTTCAGCTAAGTGCCCTGTAACGAGTCTTTTGATCTCTTGGCTGATATTGTCATAGTAGTTAATGCTGCATCTAAGTAAAGTGAAGTTGTTGACAGTTTCAATCTTTTCTCCATCTTTTATTATATTACCTGTTTATCCAGTATTCCAATTTGATCCATTTTGCTTTATTGATTTTGGGAAGCTTAACATCAAATTTAATATTAATAATAAACCAAATGCTGTATCAGGATATAAGGGAGGCTTAATACAAGCAAGAATTCACCCTGTGGCACTAAGGCATTCCCTAAGAGTCATCATTGTTCTTTGTATTTACTGAATCCCTCCCTGAGATAAGTATAAAGTAAAAATAGAGAGGAACTTGGCCTTATCTGCAAAAGACTTCACCATGATCCCTTGTTTTTGTTTTATACCTCCTTATGATTTTCCTTTGTTTACCTTCCTTATGATTCTCAATAAATACCCAGAGAGGTATGGCTTGAGGCCTTCAGTCAGGAGAACTGCTGGCCCCGTTTTTCATGCTCTCTGTTCTATATCATTCCTGGTAGTCTGTCTCATTATTAATAATTATAAAAATACTTTACCCTCGGTCTGCAACAACTGATGTTGAGATGTAATCCATATTGAAGGCTGTAGTCTCTGATCTTCCTCTGTAAATGTCTCTAGTCTTCACATTCTGCAAGCAAGGCTGTGTCATTTGCATAACGTAGATTGTTAATGAGTTTTCCTCTAATTTTGATATCACATTCTTCTTTATACAGTTCATTGTCTCAAATTATTTGCTCAACATACAGATTAAATAGGTATGAAAAATTAAACCCTGATGCACACCTTTCTTGATTTTTAAAGCATGCACTGTTCTCTTGTTCTGCTTGGACAACTGCTTCTTGGTGTACACATAGGTCTTGTATGAGCACAATTAAGTGTCCTGGGATTTCCATTCTTCTCAATATTAGCTGTAATTTACTATGATCCACACAATTAAACACCTTTACATAGTCAATAAAACACAGGTAAACATACTTCTGATGTTCATTCTCTACTTTCAGCCAAGATCCATCTGCCATCAGCAAGATTCCTGGTACCACCATGCACTGCCCCTTCTGAATCCATCTTAAATATATGGCAGTTTTGTCAATGTACTATTTTACAGTAATTTTAATAATAACATCTTACAGTAACTTTCAGGAAATACTACTTGCCTGTTATATATTAACTATTGTCGTTGTTGTTATGTGCTGTCAAGTCATCTGTGAGTCACAGTGTAAAACCCATATACAACAGTTCTGAACCCTGTTCTGTCCTGAGCCAGTCTTACTGTCTTCAACAGACCTACCTGTCTCTGCACCCTTCCAAGCATGATATCCTTCTCCAAGGACTAGACCGTCCTGGCAACATGCCCAAAGAATGTGAGACTATTTTTTGATAATTTCTGCTCTGTTGGATCACCTTTTTAATTTTTTTTTGGTAACGAGATTATATGTGCATCTCTTCCAGTCAGTTTGGCTAGATATAAATTTGTTTTCCAAGTTTCTTGGCACAGGCTGTTAAGTCTAGGGCTATATCTGTTTGTTGAAACACTTCATTGATAATCCCATCAATTCCTGGGACCTTATTTTTTGGCCAACACCTTCAGTGCATCTTGAATTTCTTATTTCATTACTATTGGTTCTTGAACATATTCTACTTCTCAAAATGTTTGTTTGTCCACCACTTTTTGGTACAGTGACTATGTATTCCTTTTATCTTCCTTCGATGCTCCTTGCGTTAAGATTTTGTCCATAGAATTCCTCAGTATTGCGACTCAAAGTTTGAGTTTGTTTTTCAGTTCTTTTATTCTGAGAAATGCCGAGCATGCTCTTTCCTTTTGATTTTCTAAGTCCAGTTCTTGGCTCATTTCGTTATATGCTTTGCTTTGGCTTCAGCAGCTGCACTTACCAAGGAAGCTTCTAACCCAGAATAGCACGACCGCCCCCGCCGCGCCCCCC
>NW_006399802.1:1318494-1329660 GCF_000299155.1 Elephantulus edwardii
CCGCCCCTTCCGGCCCGGGAAGTTTGATTCCCTTGGCGGGCGGAAGCGAACGGAATTGGATACTTGGAAGAGCTGCTGGGAACGCTCTCCTTCCTCCGTTCATCTCTGGACAACGATCAGGAGCCTCCGTTAGCCAGCTGCTTCCCGTCCCGCCCTCGGGCCCTCAGGTCAGTGTCTCCCGCCTGCCTGCAGCCCCGCAGGTGGGGTCCCGGCCCTGGCGGCTGGGGATGGGGAAGGAGTTTGCTCCCTGCGCACCAGTGCCGGGGGATTTGGCCGGCGCCGGTCCTGGCTACGTTATTTCGCCTTTCCCACCCTAGGTTTCGCCCCTGAACGTGGCATTGGTAATATAGTACCTACCTCTGGGTGGTGTCCTGGCAAAGCGAGCGCTTGCCTCTACCGACTGCGAAAGAGGTTCAAAGTAGGATTATATCGTCCGAACACATCCCAATACAAAGGAAATGTGTAATCACCCGCTTTTCAAAATCCCTTCACTTTCACAGAGCCGTGGTTTAAGAGGCATCCACCAACACGGAGCTCTTTTTGATGATCTAGTGTTAAAGAGTTCGAATCCACTTGCCGCTCCACGGGATTGGCAGTCTACAGCGTCTGAAAGCTCGCATGAGGGTCAGCTATGAGTTGGTGCTGACTCAGTGGCACATAACCTTCTCTATAAGGGCGGGGGACATACCTTCAGTGGGATAACAATAATAGGAAACTGGAAAAAGAGAGACTCCCCTTGAACGGTGTCCTAAGAGATCAGTCAGGACCCTGGGACCTAGAATGAGTGATCCTTGGGTTTCATCTGTGCTGTTTCTCCATGGTAGTAGAATAAGGGGAAGGTGGAGTTAACAGGGTGAACCTTTATGGGGCAGTGGTTAAATGCTCACTTGTTCCAGAGAGGCGTGGTCTTTTGGGTTAGCTGTGCAATTTCCTACGTTGCTTTGCATACCTACACAATTGAAAAACCTAGGAAAATCTGGTAGCAGTATAGGAGTTTATAATCTAGGCACCGGTTTTCTTATACTGTAGCAAAAATGAGGTTCTTTTGATTCAGTAGGTATATTCTAGTATGGCACACACACATCGTATCCAAATACAGTTTAATTTGAGGGAAATGATAGATGGAGAAAATCAAAGAAAGACAATGAGAAGATTCATGATTGCAGTCTTAATCTTGATGCAAGCCAGTCTCTACGAGATCAGATATTGAAAGTTTAAATCTGAAATAAAAAGATTCTTCTGAAATTCTATCCCTCATTTAGGGAAATGAAGTCCACCATCAGACTTTTTCATTTTGCTGAAAATGATGTTGTTAAGTGTTGTTGAGTTGTAGGCGACTCATAATGACCCTATGAACGAAAGACCTGGACACTTGTATAGCTTCCATCCTTTCTCCAGGTTCATAAGGTCTCCAATCCTTTGTATGGAATTTAAATATATGTGTTCTCAAGTCATAGTTGTATTTCCTGAATGGTGGGCTTGGGGAAGAGGCAAGCATGGTAAAACTTCATCTCACATGTTATTGGGGGGGGGTAGTCTTTGGAAAAAGAATCATGCTGGAAAAGGCAGAAGCCCGAGAGAGAGAAAGACCCTCAAGGAGATGAATTGACATAGTGACTGCAACAATGGGCCTGACAGATCATGACTTTGGCTCAGCAGGATTGGGCAAAGTTCAGATCAGTTGTTCACGGGACAAAGTCTGTTTTTTTCCATTATATCTTAGTTGTTTTTGTTACTGCGGTTTGTTGTAATGGTAGTTGGCCCTCCAGCAGGTTTTTCGAGGCAGTAAACCTCACAGATGGGATTGTCCATCTTTCTCCTGAGGAGCAGCTGATGGATTTGAATGATGTACCTTTGGGTTGGCAGTGCAGTTCCTTACCACAAAGCCAGTGGAACTCCCTATTCATAATGACCCTCTAGGGACAGGATAGAACTAACTCCTAACGTCTCCTAGGCTGTAATCTTTCAGCAGTTCATCAGGTCTTTTGCAGAGCTGTTGGTGGGTTAGAACTGCTGACCTTTGAGTTAACAGCCAATCCTTAACCATTGCACCACTGAGGCTTCTTGGCGTATGGCTCAAGAACTCTTGATTTGGAATTGACTCATAGCCGGCCCTCTAACAGTTTTCCAAGACTGTACATCTCATAGGAGGCACCTCCTTTGGGTTAGAAATGCAACTCCCTATACAGTATACCACCAGAGCTCCCTTCAGCCATCCTGGTTATACTTTATTTAGATTTGTAGGTATAAAAGAAGATCATATTTCTTTTCTGACCATGTAGTGTTTCTGTTTTACAGGTTTTCTTTGTAATTCTTGTTAAACTTCCAAGAGGACTATGGAGGATTATGATGAACTTCTTAAATACTATGAAATATATGAAACTATTGGGACAGGTAAAATGTGTTGTTTTTCTTTTTTTCTTTGGAGATGAGGCTAGATCAACTGAGAGTTATTGTCTATTTGCACAGTCATGAGCTTTGTATTCTAACCTGTGTAGCTTTAAGTTTCTCTACCTGAGTTAGCAAGTAAAATAAAAGCAAGAGAGGGGGAAATAATGGGAGATGCCCCAGGGTCACTGCAAGAATTTATTTTTTTTTTAAATTTTAATTTTTTTTGTTGTATATTGTCAAATCAAATCTGACAGGTACAGGAGGAGATTGCCCCTCCTTCTCTAGCAGAGCATCTGGTGGACTTGAACCGCTTACTTGCGGGATTGCAGTGCAGCTTCTTGCCACTAAGCCACCAGAGCTCCCTGGATTTTTTTTTTTAATTTGACTTTTTAATTGAGATTTTAAAGTTTTAAAGAACTTGGGTTTCCAATCATTTAATTGTTGCATATTCCCCGCCCCACCCCAAGAAAGCAGGGGAATGATCAAAAGTAATTGCAACAATGAATGAATGTCTTTAAGAGAAAAGCAACTGGGGCCAGGAGGGAGGAAAATGTGCAACAATGAATGAATGAAATGAAATCCAAGTTTTCTATAAATTTTCATTAAAATCGCAATAAAAAATTATTTGTAAAAAACCAAATAGAGGCAATTGCAAAAGGAGACTCACATAGAGAAAGTGCAAAGAGTGAGATTGTGTTTTGTGTATTGTAATTAATGTCACAAAACAAAATTGTGTGTCAGTGGTTGAATGGAAAACCAGGTGGGCTTATAAACTTCACTCAAATCACAATTGAAAAATAAAAAGAGAAGAGGCTATTACAGTAATTCAGTTGAGTGGTGCTAGAAATTACAGATGATGGTAACTTGGACCAGCGTGCTAGCCCGTGAATAGGATGAGATTCAGTATACACCTGCACATACATGTACACATATGTATATATATGTGTGTTTAAAAAACTTACTGAGGTATAAAATTTAGTAAAATATACAAAATACGTCAATCTTTCATAGAGTTTTACATGTCTATATTTTTACCATCCTGGTCAAGACAATGAAACATTTCTAGAATATTGTTTCTCTTCCCAAGGTTTTTTGGTGACTTGTGTATGGAATGTGAGAGAAAGGAAAATGCTAACCATGGCTGTGAGATTTTTAACTAAAATAAAATATGAAAATGAAGTTGCTTTTACTGAGAAGAGAAAGTCTTTATTATCAGACACGGCTTTTTGGAGTTCTCTTAAGTTGGAGATTTTTTTTAGATACCTAAATAAAGATATTTATCTAGCTTTTGATCCATTTTGTAACATAACTGCTTATTTTCACAGTGTTACAATTGAATGAGGGGCTCTGGTATAGTACTTATAATATTTGTCTTCTGTCTTCAGCAATTTGACATTGTATTCTAGTAGTGTTAATTATGAAGCAAACTTCTAAAGAGTGGATCTCCTATTACAAAAAGGGAGATACACAATTATAGCTAAAAAAAGAAAAATCTTTAATTAGATATGTAATTTTAAGAGATTAAGTTTAAAGGGAGCTCTGGTGGCCTAGTGGCAAGAAGCTGCACTGTAATCCCAGAGGCACACGGTTCAAATCCACCAGATGCTCTGCTGGAGAAGGAGGGGCAATCTCCTCCTGTACCAGTAAGATCTGATCTGACGGTACACAGACAAAATAGAATAAAAATAAAAAAAATAAAAAAAAAGAGATTAAGTTTATAAGAACCACAATTTCAGGAAAAACATGGATTGATAGTCTCTTAAAAGTGTGTGAAAAGTTGTTAGCACGTTAGTCAGTCTTCTGATGATTAGAATACATTTTGTTTTGCTCTTTATAATACATTTTTCTGTCATAGGTGGCTTTGCAAAGGTCAAACTTGCTTGTCATATCCTCACTGGAGAAATGGTAGCCATAAAAATTATGGATAAAAGTACACTTGGGGTAAGTGTGAGACTTTCTTGCCAAAATAATCTGTTTAAAGATCTCTTGTGAATTGTGGTTTATATTTAGCTGCTAACTGAGAAGATGGTGGTTAAAAAATACCTACTGACTCTGTGAAAGCCAAGCCTGGTGACATACTTTCATAAGATTACAGCCATAGTGAACCTAGTGGAGCACAGTTCTGTCTTGACCCACAATTGGCTTGGAAGGAGTGGATTTGGTTTTGTGAATTAAAACCCAGATTTGGTCTAATGTGTCAGTATCTTGGCGATCTAATGCTACTACAACAGATACCGTAAGTAGATAGTTTTTACAACAGAAATCTCTTCTCTTAAATTTAGGAGGCTCTCAATCCAAGTTTAGGATGCCAACTCTAGAAGGAGGTACACTTTCTCTCTCAGTTGTGGAAAAAAGCCTTTATTTGCCTTCAGTATCTGTAGACTCAGCATTTGAAATGTTTCTCCCTGTGATCTGGTGTGAGAGCTTTGCTTTGTAGGGGCCTGGGTTCAAAGAGTTGCACTTCTCTCTTGATACCAGCCTCAGTACCAAGTGAGGCCCCTCTATCTTGGTTCTTTGCTTTTATCTCTAGTGAGATGAAAGATTTTACAGGATACAACCTAGAGGGAACTCCCTTTACATCCAATTAAAGCTGTGATGGCTTTGTTGTTGTTATGTGCTGTTGAGTCGCCTGTGACCCATAGTGACCCTATGTATAGCAGCTCTGAAGCCTGCCCTGTCCTGAGCCAGTCTCACTGTCTCTGACACACCAACCCCCATTGCTCCAGTTACTGTATCAGTCCATCTCATCTAGGGTCTTCCTCACCTGCACTGTCCCTCCATCCTTTTGAGCATGATGTCCTTCTCCAAGGATTGGCACCTCCTGGCCACATGCCCAAAGTATGTGAGATGGAGCTTCAAAATCCTAGCCTCTAAGGAGAAACTTGGAAACTTGATCCCCTCACAATTATTTGACTTTACAGATCGAGGAGGAATTACTGTATAGTTTCTACATTGTGTCAATGTATTTTTGGGCACACAGTTGAATGCATGACAATTAGTTACTGCTTCTGGAATAAAATTTCTCTACTCTCTCCACCCAACCACAACTCCTTGATAATTGTTATGTTGTTGATTGCCTTCAAGTCGAGCACAACTTGTTGTGACCCTATGTACAAAAGGCCTGAAGGCTTTCTATAACCATCGACATTTATCAAAGTTTGTAGACTTTCCACAGGCATGTCTATCTGGGAGAAATAGGTTGGGAGAAAGGGTTACATTATCCCTCAAAGTTTAATATATGACAGTGGCTGAAGTCTGTAGGATCCATTTTTCTGTGGTTTTTTTAGTCTTCTAAGTTTTTTTGGTATTGATAGCTCCCTTTTTTATCTTCACATGATACCCCTATTAGATGTTGATTTATTTTGTAATATACATCGATAAAACAGATTGATCATATGTCCTGGATTCTTATTCAAAGTGGTTTTAGAAGTTATCTGATAAACTTCTTTCCCCAATCTGTTAATTTCTTATAAGTAACTGACTTGTTTGGCTCCTTGTCTACCTGTCTGCCTCCAGGACTGAACAGTTCATTACTTCCTGAAGCAGTCTTTTTATTAGAGGATCTCGCCTATAATGTATATAAATATCTTTTTTATTAGAAAATTCCTTGGTGGCCTTTGTGGGACCTCTCTACCCTTCCTAGTATAAAGTCATCCCAAGTCGTCTTGTTTTTGTATTCTTTATACTGTCCCTCAGATGATTTGATTTCTAGGCTCTCCATCCCTTTAAAAAAACAAAAACAACCCAAAATCTAAACAAACAAAACAACGGCAAATGAAGTTTACTGAGGGATAGAGACACTGTCTAGACTAGGGACATGTTTTTCCTCACAGAGTGAAAATGGTTACACAAAGACTACCAGTCAGTGTGACCTAATTGTAAAAATAGAGCAGTTTTAAAAGTCATTCCAAAGCAGTCATTCTAACACTTTTCCTCTATCCAGGGACAGCTGTAAATCCTCAAACTTTAAAGATGTATGTTCTAAATAAGATCCTACATATGATAAAAAGTATTACATAAAGTTAAAGGATTTTGTCTCTGTGTATGTGATCATATTCCATGATCTTGGGACAAGCTTATTCTTCTGCCAGTGGTCCAGGGAAACCAGAGTGTAAACTCGTCAGAGTGCTGAACATCTAAGCTTTTCCTTATTCTGGTCTCTTGTTGCTGAAAAGTCATAAATCTGTATTGGTGGCTGCTGCTGTGTTTTGAAGATAAGTTTGTAAAATGTTTGAAGAAGTTTTCTCTTACCAAAAAGTCTATGCCAATTGTCTTTTTCTTTAAGATTGAGTTAACTTTGCAATTATTGGTATGTGCCATCAAGTGGGAACCAACTCATACCTCTCATGGCTTTCTAGGGGCTGGAAATTGCACAGAAGAGATTGTCCATCTTTCTCCTGCGGAGCAGCTCTGGAGCTCCATTTACAGTTATTAGTAGTATGTAATTTTTTAAAACAGCATTTTATAAATGCTGGTAATTATAAAATGAAAACTCCTCACTTAACTGAAAATATGTTCTTTGAATTTAGATATAATTAACTGCTTTCTTGGCCCCCATGAGACCCTTACTTACTTTGGGCATATGCCAGGGGTTAGCATCAGTCCGTCTTCTGGTGTTATTAGATGTTGCTGAATTGATTGCAGCTCTTAGTGACCCCCTGTGACAGAACAGCCCGTAGGATTTTCTAGGCTGTAATCTTTACAGGAGCGAGTAGCTCTTACAGAGCGGCCAGTGAGTGCTGTCTTTCCCATAGCAGCCAAGCCCTTAATCTTGATGTTACCAGAGCGCCTTTTAGTGCTGGTAAACGTATATGAAACAAGTCAAAAGGAATGTGAGGAGTTTTGTTACAACACTGTCACTCAGTTCTTTGAACTCCTTCCTGGTGACCAACAATATCTGAAATTATTTTCATAATCTATCTGCTAGCAAGAAAGCTCTGGTTGGCCTAGTGGTAGGAAGCTGTGCTGCAATTCCAAAGGCCGGTGGTTTGACTCCACCAGCTACTCCATAGAAGAAGGATGGTCAATCTCTTGTGGATTTACTGCCTCTGAAAACCCACTGGGGGGGTCTGCTATGGATTGGTTACGACTTGTTGGCACCCAACAACATCACCTAGCAGTACAGACTTTCCTTCACTTTTTTCCTGTGCTCAATGTTACATTTAGTAATCTAATAAACATAACATTAGAAATGAGTTTTCTTTGAGTATTTAAACATTGGTTACAAATTTCATGAATCTCATTCCTTTAAGAACCTCCGGTGGTCTAGAGGCAGCACTTCTTTGGTAGTATGAATCAACAAAAGACGGACAATTTCTTCCCACTTGATTTATAGCCTCAGAAAACTGGTAGAGGGCCAGCTGTGAATTGATTCCGACTCACAGAATGAAGGGTTTTTGTATTTGTTAAGAAACTTAAGTTTCAGTTATAATTTTAATATGACTTATTCACTTGAACTTTTCAAACATTGAAGTAACAAACAAAAGGTATTCTATTGTTGTTGTTATGTGCCATCGAGTCGCTTGCGACTCATAGCAACCCTATGTACAAGAGCTCTAAATGCTGTTCTATCCTGTGCCAACCTAGCCATCTCAAACGCACTTATTCCCACCGCTCCAGTCACAGAATCGATCCATCTCACCAAAGGTCTTCCTCTCCTTCGCCGCCCCTCCACTCTGCCAAACATGATATCCCTCTCCAAGGACCAGTCCCTCCTTGCAACATGCCCGAAATATGTCAGACGAAGCTTCAGAATCCTTGACTCCAGGGAACACTCTGGCTTCACCCTCTCCAGGACAAACCTGTTTGTTCTCCTAGCAGTCTGTGGTATATTCAACACTCTTCTCCAGCACCACAGCTCAAAGGCATCAATTCTCTTTCTATTATCCCTATTTACTATCCAACTCTCCGATGCATAGCATGTAATTGCAAAGACTATAGCCTGGATCAGGCGCTGCTTAGTCTCCAGCCTGATGTCGTTGCACTTCAGTACTCTTGAGAGGTCCCTCACAGCTGACTTTCCCAATGCAATTCGTCTCCTGATTTCCTGGCTGCTGTTACCAAGAATGTTGACTGTGGAGCCAAGTAAATTAAAACTGTTAACTATCTCAATCTCTTTACCATCCATACTGATGCTGCCAATTGGCCCAGTGGTTAGAATCTTTGTTTTCTTGACGTTTAGCTTCAGTCTATATAGGAGGCTGTAGTCCTTGATCTTCTGCAGCAAGCGCCTCAGGTCCTCCTCATTTTCAGCAACAACACATTTATTATCACAGTAGTACTCAGAAGTTATTCTAAACATCAACATCTTCATATTAATGAATTTATTTATATTTCTAAATTTGTTTTTATATTTTCTATTATAATAATTTTAATTCCTATGATTTTAACAGTAATATTATTTCTTCAAAGATTTTAGTAATCTTAGCAGACTAATTTCTTTCCCATCCCCTCAAAAAAAAGAAAACAAAAAGTGTCATCATCTTATAATAGTAAAAGGTACAAGTGAAACTTTAATAAGAAAGTCAAGAAGCTATTACTGAAAAATTTTTAAAAAAGAATGTTAATTTGATGGGTAGAAGGAGGAGTAGATAAAGGAAATGGGAAAGATCCTGTGTGACAAACAATGTATACAAACTTTGTAAGCAAACCAGTATAAAATTGCCCATCCTTCTCCTGCATCTGGTCACACGGTTCTTGGCAGATGACTCACTGATCACTAGACAAAGTCTCTCATAATAAAATTTCACTTGCTATTTCATGGATTCCTAGATATTTGTGTTTAGTGTGGATTCCCCACCACTACCCTCCCCCAACTTGCTTTCTTTCCCCCTCCCAACTTTTCTTATTCTCCTTTTCAGCAGCTTTTTATTGGAATAATTTTAAGTCCAGGGAAAAACTGAAAGAACAAAAGACTGAATAGCCATGTAACCTTTACCTTGATAGACTGTTTTTCACTTTACTAGTGAAAAGAGTGCTAGTTGGTGACTGATACTTAGAAGAATATCTGTCAGTTTCCTTGTTTAGAATGCTAATCTTCCAATGAGGCCTAGAATTATTTTAATTTTTTGGATGCTATTCTGCTAACCTGGGTTGAACTTGTCTTTCATAGCAGTTGAACTTGTCTTTCACTCTAGTGCTTTTTTTTGTGTTGACTGAGTTTTATCTTGTGCTGTTGAACATTTTGGAAGCAGGAATGGCATGCACTTCCTAAACTTGTTGAATGCTGATAGTTTTAGAAAAGCTTCAGGCCTTCTGTTCATAGGGTTGTGATGAGTCGACTCAATGACAATCAACAACACTACTGAACAATTTGTTTTGGACTTTGGATAACTAATGTTGGTGATATTCGTGCTTCCCAGATGGGCTTATTGTTAAATTGGCTTAATGTTTTTGTTACAGAGTGATTTGCCTAGGGTAAAAACGGAGATTGAGGCCTTGAAGAACCTGAGACACCAGCATATATGTCAACTGTACCATGTACTAGAGACAGCCAACAAAATATTCATGGTTCTTGAGGTTAGTGCTTTATTCTAGAAACCTAAAAGCATTTT
Organism: Elephantulus edwardii; assembly: GCF_000299155.1. Lineage (NCBI taxonomy): Eukaryota > Metazoa > Chordata > Mammalia > Macroscelidea > Macroscelididae > Elephantulus > Elephantulus edwardii. Next base: position 1,328,439 of record NW_006399802.1, read on the forward strand.
GGTCCCTTTGTCAGAAGAGGAAATTGTATGTCTCCTGAAAGATCAGAATAAATTTTAAATGATTTACCTGTTTGAATTCTGTCTGAAATTTCTACCAAGGTAGGTGTAAATAATAAATTGAAGATTCACTGTAACTGTGTACTTTCTACTACACCCCTAGTACGGTGGTGTGATTTAGTAAATAGCATATTAGAATTTACATTACGATTTTTATAACCTTGGAAGGTTTACTGGGAACAGGACCTTTAAACCTATAAATATGTCTAGAAGGCTATGATCCTAGGCCTTTTTTGCCGACCAAAAAGGGAACCAGCAGGAGCACACAATTTTTCTTAAAACTGAAGATGATTATGCCTTACATGAAACAGTTCTGTTTAGGCAAGCAATGTGCTTTTGTGTACAAAGCAAACAACAGCACACCTCACCTGACAAAACCAGAACAATCTAGGAAAAGGTTAACTTATGCCCATGGAAATGTGCCAGATTCCAAAACAACCTTCCTGCTTAGGTCACTGGACACAGAATCTGTGTAGTGCCATATCCTCGAGGTTTTAAGCATGTTTTTTAAAAAATCCAGTTGTGGACTTGCTAAGCAAACACACAAATAAGAAGTTATTTCTGGAGGGGGCCTTTGAAAACTGTGGAGAACAGTTACTTCTACTCTGACCCATAGAGTTACCATGAGTGAAGGTTGGCAACTTGTACCTAGCAAATGATAATGAGAGTATTTTTTAATATGCTTCACTCTATTCCCTTGCCTATAATGTAGAATTTATAATATCTGAGTTAAGTATTTTTATTTTTAAATTCCTGTGAGTTATGTAAGTAATAATAATATTTGTGTGTGTATTTTGCTATATAGTACTGCCCTGGAGGAGAGCTGTTTGATTACATAATTTCCCAGGATCGCTTGTCGGAGGAGGAGACTCGAGTTGTCTTCCGACAGATCATATCTGCTGTAGCTTACGTGCACAGCCAAGGCTACGCTCACAGGGACCTCAAACCAGTAAGTGAGTGGGGCACACATGTTCAGTGTAAGAGTTTATCTGCTGGTTATTTTTTTTTTTTACATTTTTGCTTTATACTGGTTTATGTACAATGTTCATATACATTGTTTTTCTTACTGGATCTTTCTCATTTCCTTTACCCACCCCTCCCACTACCTATCAAAATGTGCGACCCGAGGGGAGCTCTGGTGGCCTAGTGGCAAGGAGCTGCAACT
>NW_006399802.1:1330227-1337218 GCF_000299155.1 Elephantulus edwardii
TTTTATTGTTTTTGTGTGAGTGTACCGTCAAATCAGATCTGACTGGTACAGGAGGAGATTGTCCCTCCTTCCCTGGCAGAGCATCTGGTGGATTCGAACCGTGCGCCTCTGGGATTGTAGTTGCAGCTCCTTACCACTAGGCCACCAGAGCTCCCCTAACCTGCTAGTTTTAATTTTCCATATGTTCTCTCTCTTTTGGAATTTGCCTTTTCTCTGTTCTACTCTAAATTTATTACTTATTCTTCTTTTACTTTGGACTTTTGGTAGACTTTGTGGGTGGATTTATTCTTAGCATCCAATTTTTATTTGTGTGACAGTGTCAATGGTTTTGTAATCAGAGTATTATTTAGTATTTTCTAGTCATTCTTTTTTTCATTATTCTTTCTTTAAAAAAAGTTTTATTTTTCATTCACATTGTATTTTATAACAATCATTCTCATACATTGTGCCTTATAAAATTAATCACCATTGATCTATGCCCACTATTACCTTTCTTTTCATGTCCCTACTGGCTCTTTCCCAATTCCTTCACTTCTTCCCTCCACCCACTGAACTCTGCTACCCCATGATTTCCTCCCTTCCCACCCATAGCTCCCTTGCCTCCTCCCCTTCCCTCTTTGGACATTTATGCACTTGTTACTAGTTATCCTTCTGTTTTCACAGTAATGGTCTTATGCAGTACTTGTCTTTATGATCCTGAGTTAGTTACTCAGCTTAATGCTCCCTTGCCCCTCCCATATTGTGTAAGTATTTTTTAAATTTATTGCTGCTGAGTTCTGTATAGTATTTCATTGTGTGTTTGTACCACAACTTCTCAATCCATTCGTTTGTTTATGGACATTTGGGCTGTTTCCATGTTCTTGTTATTGTGAGTAACACTGCTGTGAACATTGGTGTGTAAATCTCTGTTTATATCTTAGCTCTGTTTTCCTAACGGTGGAATAGATCGGTTGTATGGAATTTCTATGTTCAGCTTTTTAAGAAAATGCCAGGCTGCCTTCCAGAGTGGTTGTACCATTTTATAATTCCACCAATAGTGTTTGAGAGTTCTAGTCTCTCTACATCCTTTCCAATCTTTATTGCTGTTAAGCTTTGCCACTGTTACTGGGATGAGATGGTATCTCATTGTGATTTTGATTTGTATCTCTCTGATTGTCAGTGATTTTGAGCATTTTTTTCTTGTGTCTGTGGGCTATCTGAATGTCTTCCTCTGAATGTCTGTTTTTCCGTATCTTTTGCCCATTTTGTAATTGTGTTATCAGTCTTTTTCTTGTGGAGGCCCCCGAGTCTTCTGTAAACTTCTGTTATGAGACCTCTGTGTGAGATGTCATTGCCAAATGTCTCTTTCCCAGTCAGTAGGTTTTCTTTGGAAAAGGTTTGTTGTTGGTTTTTTTTTTTAAATTTTATTATTTTTTTGTGTATACCATCAAATCAGATCTGACTGTCACAAGAGGAGATTGTCCCCCTCCTTCTCCAGCAAAGCATCTGGTGGATTCGAACCACATACCTCTGGGATTGCAGTGATGGAAAAGTTTTTTATGCACACAGGAACTTAATATTAAGAAGGTCTATTCATCGATATGATCATCTCCTTGTTGTGCACCATTCAGTATTCTTTTCCCAATTGTATCTTCCTTTAATTTTAATTCCTTTATTTCTCAGAAAGGACTGATTAGTGGAATGGACATATGCTTCATCTTAAGGACAGAATAAAAATAAGTAAACTGTTAAAGTTTGCTGGTTCTGACTAATGAGGATAATGACAAGCATGAATTTAAAAGTTCCTTAGTACCCAGGTCAGGAGCCCTGGGAACACAGTAAAGTGTTGCGCTGCGCACAGAAATGTTGGTAATTCAAACTTACCAGCTGATCCATGGGGGAATAGGTGGCAGTCTGCTTCCGTACAGGTGTACAGCCTTGGGAAACATGTGGGGGCAGTTTACCTCTGTCCTTCATGGTGGTTTTGAGTAAGAATCCATCCAGTGGCAGTGAGTTTGATGTTTTGGGTTTTGACATCAAGGTCAGGGTCCTGGAATTGGCGTGGCAAAATACAGCAATGTCATAGTTCTTTTCCTATTGTTTATACCTGATCCTTTAATTTTGAGCGGGCTCTTTTGGTTTAAATTTACCTTTGGTACAAATTATATTTGTTCTTTCTGAAGTTGAACCTCAGAGCACCAGGGAGAAAATGACATATGCCAACCTTCCCTTTAGCAACTTAGCGTGTTAACAGTTTACACCTCCTCTCTCTCCTCCTGTGCTTGTTCTTCCTATTTTAGTAGATTTTACTGTTATGCTTAGATTTGTAAGCACCTTAAATGATTTTTAGAAATGAATATAGAGTTGGGGATGTGATACAAGGAATCAGTATACAATTATCAAAATATCTTTGTTTTCTCAGGAGAATTTGTTGTTTGATGAATACCATAACTTAAAGTTGATTGACTTTGGTCTGTGTGCAAAACCCAAGGTAAGTGCAGACACAATATAGATTTATTTCCTTTACAAGTATACCTCTTAATGTATTATCTTGCTTGACTTCTTAGTCTATTGAGATTGGTTGCTTCTATTGAGAGGAGCTCTGATGGCATAGTGTTGAGTGCTTGGCTGATAACGAAGGAGTTAGTGGTATGAAACCACCACCAGCTCTGTGGGAGAAAGATATGGTAGTCTGTTTCTGTAAAGATTTACAGTCTTGGAAACCCTCTGAGGCAGTTTTTTCAACATCAAGAAAACAAGGGTTCTCACCAGTGGGCCAATAACCAGCATCATGATAGATAAAGAAAGGATTGAAACTGTCAATGATTTCATCTTACTAGGGTCCACAATCAACACCCTTGTTATCAGCAGTCAGGAGATAAGGAGATGTATTGCTTTGAGCAACACCATTGTCAGGGACCTCTCGTCAGTTTGAAGACTAAGGTGCACTTGATTCTGGCCAGGGTCTTTTCAGTCACTTGCAATGCATCGAGAGCTGGACAATGAAGAAGGGTAACAGAAGAAGAATTGATAACCTTTGAGTTAAGGACTGAATATCCCATGAACTTCCAAAAGTACAAACAGGTATGTGTTGGAAAAGGTGCAGCCTGAGTGCTCCTTGGAGGCAAGGATGGTAAAGCATCCTCTCTCATACTTTGGACATATTGCTAGGGAAGATTATTCCTTTGAAAGGATCATCATGTTTGGGAAATTGGAGGGTCAGTGAAAGAGAGGAAGACCCCCAATGAGGTGGATTGACATGGTGACTACAGCAATGGGCTTAAAGTGTATCAGAGATAATGAGGATGGCGCAGGATAAGACAGGATTCATGTCTGTTCATAGAGTCGCTGTGAGTCATGCTCGACTGCACCTAACAACAATACAGATAAATAAGGTCACCATGACTTAGGATGGACTCAACAGTTTGGTTTGTCATTTGGCCTCACTGAGAAGTGTTTCATTTTATCTCTGTCATCAATACAGCAGTACTTTTTTACAAGTTCTCTAGATGACTTTAGGGAGTCTGGTGGCCTAGTGGCAAGAATCTGCACTGCAATCCTGAAGTCACATGGTTCGAATCAGCCAGCTACTTACTCTGCAGGAGAAGGACGGGCAGGCTCCTCTTCTGTGATTAACTGCCTCAGAACCTGCTGGAGGATCAGCTGTGGATTGGTTTTGACTCAATGGCTCACAACAACAAGAAGAACAAGATAACTTTAATATGCAGCTGAGTTCTTGAGGTGATTTTAATATGCAGCTAATATTGAGAAACACTGCTGTGGGTCCCGAGCTGGGCACCACCCTCGTGGATGTGCTGTGGGAGGAATTTGCAGTTCACTACGGCAGACATGCGAATTGACACATACTTGCAGTTTGAGGATGTTGCCACTAGATGATGCTTTTGTTCATTTAAATGAGAGTTTTGAGAATTTAGTGCTAATCTATTCTTTGTTGTCTAACTGCTTTGTATTACTAACAATCACGGTTACATTTTGAGAGAAAAATTTCCTTTCTTTATAGAAGAATTTAAGGGGAAAGTCCATACACCCTCTCCAATGTAGACTGTTCTGTATTTCTTTAATTTGCCCTTGTTAGTTGTGCTCTGTGGCATTAACAAGAACAGTGCTGCTGTTTGCCTGCACAACTTCTCTTTGAGGTGACTTTGAACTTCCCAGCACTTCTGTGTGTGGCTGCCTGCTGGAAGCATCTTCCTGAGTTCTCTAAAGACGGTCCTCAGAGTTTCTAAAATGAGCTGTCTACACTCATTAGGAATGTTGCAATTGCAGACTTGTCTCAGCCCATCCTAGTCCCATGATTGTTTCCTACCCCAATCAGAACGAGCTAGGTACAAAGGGGAGCTGACTTCATCCTTTTGGCTGAATGGCTGCTTCTCCTTTCCCTCCTGAGCTGCTCAGAGATTATCAGTTGAGCCGTCTCTCTGACAATCAGACGTAGGAAAGCATGCTTTTTGATTGGCAGACGCAAAGTAAAACTTATTTTGTACCGATAAACTGGCTTAAGTCATGTTCTCCACAGGAGACAGTGGAGAATGTTTGTGACAAACTCCATTAGTCTTTATTTATAGTTTCCACAGATTCAGCCATATAGACACCATCTGAAAAAGCAGGGATTGCCTGGAAGAAGACTACTACCACTTTCTGTGGAGGAACTCACTTCTTTTTTTATTTTCTTTTATTATTTTTGTGTGCTTGTACCGTCAAATCAGATCTGACTGGTACAGGAGGAGATTGTCCCTCCTTCCCCGGCAGAGCATCTGGTGTATTCGAACCATGCACCTCTGGGATTGTAGTTGCAGCTTCTTGCCACTAGGCCACCAGAGCTCCCAGGAACTCACTTCTGGGAAACAAAATCACACAATTTCACGGGTCTTTGCAAGCTGTAGCACTCTTCGTGAGTTGGACGGTAGGATTGCTTCCGTTGCACCGATGGAAGAGCAGAGGAGGAAGAACAGAACTCATTTTAATAGATCTGGAAATGAAGGTTGTGATTTGTCTTAAAACAGAGTCTAGAATACAAACCGCCAAAGGCATTGTTCCATGGATTAAGTTCTCTTCTTCCCTCTAAGGAAAAAGAAACTTCTTATTTATAAGGTTTAAATATTGGAGATGTGGTTACTGTGTGCCATCAATTTGATTCTGACTCAGTGACTCAGGACAGTAGAATTGTGCAATAGGACTTTGTAGATGGAAATCTTTACTCAAGCAGATAATCAAGTTTTTTTATCCTTCAAAGCAGGCAGTGAGTTTGAACCACTGATATTTTGGTTAGCAGCTAAGTGCTTAGTTAAGCATTGTGCCATCAGGGCGTCTCAGATATTTGAGCTGGAGTCTTGTAAAGAAATAGCTCATATCTTCGGGTGCTTGGGTGTACGCGGAGTCTTTGTATTAATATGCAAATTGATTTCTAGGGAAATATGAACCTGACTTGATTGAACTAGAGCACTCTGGTGGCAGAGTATAGTGGGCTGAGCTCCTAACCCAAAGGCTGCATGCCTCTGGATGTTTGAACCCACCAGTAACTCTAATAAGAAAGACATGCAGTCGCCTCCTGTTCTGATTTATAGCTGCAGAAACCTGATTGGAGGTTGTGTGCTGACAACAATGAGCAGTACTCAGGGATAAAGGTTTTGGTAGGTGCTAACTTGTAGTGGTATTAGAAACCCGAGGAGGCTACATCTGTGTGTGTGCGCATGGACCTATGCACAGAGCATTGGATTGGCTGCAGAAATAACACATTAATTGGAGTGGGTCTACATTTAGCTTTGCCATACTCAAAGGATTGTTTATGAAAGTTTAATTCTTCTAAGGTCTGTAATTAAGAAATGTTTCATTTTTATTTCATTTGTAGGGTAACAAGGATTACCACCTGCAGACGTGCTGTGGGAGTCTTGCTTATGCAGCACCTGAATTAATACAAGGCAAATCATATCTTGGATCAGAGGTAATCACTGATTGATACAGGAGGCATTTAGTGTACATTTTTTTGTAACCTGGAGTGATCCCGGCAGTGTGCAGACAACAATGAAATAAGAACTAGTTCTAATTAAAGAGTTCAATCTATTCAGAGTTAGATGAGGAAACTGGAATGAATAACTTGTAATAGATATAAACATCATAGTATTTTTTACAAAGCAGAATTTGTTTCTGGTGTTTTGCTTTTATGATGAACAGTGCAATAGTTTGGATTATTTGGTCCAGCTATGCTGAGCACAAGGCCAGAGTTGCAGGCTATTTTCTACGATGCTGGTTAACACAGAGACATGTTCTTTGCCTAAAACTAACTAACTGAGACCTGAGATCCTGCGTTGGAGACCCAGGCTCAAAAGTCTAGGGATTTGCTACTTTACCCTTTGCGATCTCAAGCTGGTTAGCTCTGCTCATTCTCTGATAGACTAGTAACATAAGGTAAAAAAAGATTTAGTAGTCAAAGGCTTGGCAAGTGTTGAGTTGAACGGATTTCTTTCCAGGCATCTTCAAGTCTTCATTTAGAAGGAGAAAATCACAGATAGACAACTAGTTCCTATGTTATTTGACTATAAAATTGACTTAATGTGGAACGTCTTTTGGAACTAGTGTTGTGCAAAAAACTAGAAAAATCTCAATATACCTGGTAGCATTAAACACATTAATTAGAAACACAAAAAGAAGGGAACTAGTTTTTGACTGTGTGGATCATAACAAACTGTGGCTGACCCTGAGAAAAATGGGAATCCCAGAACACCTGATCGTGCTAATGCTAAACCTATACTTGGAGCAAGAAGCAGTTGTCAGAACAGAACAAGGAAACACTGCATGGTTCAAAATTGAGAAGGGCGTAGACCGGGGATGTGTCCTGTCTCCAGACCTTTTCAATCTGTATGCAGAACAGATTATCTGAGAGGCTGAGCTCTATGAGGAGAGGTGTGGCGTCAGGATTGGTGGAAGATCTATCAACAATCTGCGTTATGCAGATGACACAACCCTGCTTGCTGAAACTGAGGAGGACCTGAAG
>NW_006399802.1:1338713-1339824 GCF_000299155.1 Elephantulus edwardii
GGTTGTTTCCAACTCCTTGCTGTTGTGAACAAAGCCGTGGTAAACATGGGTGTGCATATATCTGCTTGGATGTCAGTTATGGTCTCTTTGGGATATATTCCCAGTAGTGGAATTGCTGGGTTAAAGGGTATCTCTATTTACAACTTTTTGAGAAAGTGCCACACTGCCTTCCACAGTGGTTGCACCATTTTACACTCCCACCCACCAACAGTGAATAAGGGTTCCAGTTTCTCCACAACCTCGCCAGCATTTGTTGCTTGCTTTTCTGTTAAATTTTGGCATTTTGACTGGGGTGAGATGATATAGTTGTTTTGATTTGCATCTCTCTTAGAGCTAGGGATTTTGAACATTTCTTTATGTGCTTGTTGGCCATCTGAATGTCTTCTTTGGTGAAGTGTCTATTCATATCCTGTGCCCATTTTTCAATTGGATAATTTATCTTGTTGTGGTGCTCAAGTATTTTATAAATTCTAGATATAAGTCCCTTATCTGACATGTCATTATCAAATACTTTTTCCCAGTCTATGGCGTCCCTTTTTACCCTGTTGGAGAAGTTTTTGAATGTGCATAGGGATTTGATTCTTAGAAGGTCCTATTCATCTATTTTAAAATCTCCTGGTTGTAGATTAGTGTGTGTTTTCAAAAAGTAAAGACCTTTTATAGCTACATTCCATTTATCAAATAAGGAAATTTAGCATTGATGTATTTTGTTATCTAATCTGTACTCTAAAATATACTCTAAAACATTTTTGTAGACAAAAACGTTAATTATACCATGAACATCCTTTATAGCTAAACTTTTCATCCAGTTCAGGATTACATATTGCATTTTGTTGCATCTTTTTTGTCCTCTTTAATCTGGAAGGGTTCCTTAGCTTGACTTTGGCATTGTTGAAGATGCCAATTATTTTCTAGACTCTCTCCCAGTTTAGAGTTTGAATTTGTTTGATGCCTCCTTATTATTAAATTCGGGTCACACACAATAGAAATCATATTGTGAACTTCATAGCAGGGCAGGAGAGAGAAAAGTTTTACTGAACATTTATCTTAGTTCTAGGATCATTCTTTTTTTTTTTTTAAGTTAAAAAGATTATTTTTATTCCAAATATAA
>NW_006399802.1:1340117-1345413 GCF_000299155.1 Elephantulus edwardii
CTCTAACCTCTTCCCCAGTTTGTTCTTTTTCCCCTGCCCTCCGAATGTCTGTTTTAATTGTCCAATTGCCATAGTGCTTGTCAAAGCCAGTTCTGTTTAATCTCCTTTGTCAGTGTGTCCTTTGCCATTCCCTATCACTCCTCCCTGAGAGAGACTTCACCCTGATTCATAAGGGAAAGGGGATGGCAGTTCTAGGATCATCCTAGATATTTTGATTTCTTTCTCAAACCTCAGCTCTGTGGCGTGAATACTCTTACTCTATTTTTATATATATGAAAAAATAGGCTCAGAACTTAAGTATTGGGTTGATTCTGACTCTTACCAGCCCACCATTGGGTTTCTTTATGGGAGGCCCTGGCCCTTCTTCCTCCCTTGGAGTGGCTAGTGAATTTGAACCATTAACCTTTTGGTTAGCAGCACGACGTGTAATTACACTACCCTACAAGAGCTTCTGTACCTAGTATAGTTATCACCTAATTGTGTGATGTTGTTCAAGCTATTTTTAATTATTCCCTTTTTAAAAAAAACCAACCTGCCATTCTTAGCTGTTACTATTTTCCTAAGGCAGATGAGGGCAGGACCTGGGTCTTTCCTGCAGCTAATGGTAATAGCATTATTGACTAAGGCCAAATACTGCTTGAATAAATAGTTACTGCCTAGGACTCCTGGGACACATGGATATCCTATATAAAGGTTAAACTCTTTTCTGGGATTTTGAGATTTATAAGGTTATTTGTGCAGGCAGGCTAATTTTGAGCCTCTGTATTTGAAAAGTCAATCATTGAACTTTATTAAGGTTTTTCTATACAGAGAGGATTTTACAGTGCAGCTTAGTCATATTTACAGATTATCAGTATTGCATTTTGAGACTTATTTTGACATTCTCATGCTTGTTTACATAATCCTCATATGTAACCTAAACTCCCAGTTGCACTATAGAATTGTCTTAAAGAATCAGAGACCTAGCCTCGTGTCCCTAATCACGCCAAAGCCAGCTAAGCCAGCTGGAAATGACTTCATGTCCTAGTGTGAGTACAGAGTTAGAGACGAGTGTACAAAGAGTGCAGCAATCAGGAGACCTGTGTGGGTCCTCCCACTGACTCACTGAGAGGAAGGACAAGCCTTCCTTTCTGGACTTCAGGGTCCCTCATCTGTAGAATGAGCAGATTGAATTGGATGATCTCTGAGTTCTTTTCTAGCTCTGATAATCCTGTGATTCTATTAAGGGTACTGTTGTTCTGGAATATGCTCTGAAGATTTTTTGAATGATGTTATTTTTTTCCTTCTCAGGCAGATGTTTGGAGCATGGGCATACTCTTATATGTACTTCTGTGTGGATTTCTACCCTTTGATGATGTTAATGTCATGGCTTTTTACAAGAAGATTATGGTGAGTGTTATAAGGCATAGAACTGGAAGATAAAAAAATTTCTAATCTTCATACTATATACTGCTACGTATTTCCTTTTATGAAAGTACAAAGGCTACAAAAACTAATCTATGTTGTTAGAAATCAAGATATTTGTGTGGGGCCTGGTGATCGGAAAGTAGGGGCATGTGGTCTTTTATTTCTTAATCTGGGGCTTATATTTATGTATTTATTTTTACAACTTATCAAGCTATACCTTTGTGATATGTGCACTATTCTGTATGCATATATTACTTCAATAAAAAAGCTTGTCAAGACAAAAATTGCTCAGTAAATTGTTCCAGAGTTGAAAAAAGTAGTTATATAAGATGATTTCCTAGTAAGAGTTTTTATTTTGCATCTTGAAGTGATACCCTAGCAAGTTTCTGTTTTAAATCACATTTTCCTATTTAGTTATATTAAAATAAAGAAAGTCTGTTAGTGTTGAGGGGAAAAATGGACTTAAGATGCACTTAAATCATAGGTAATAGTACTGTAAGCTTTGTTAATATCATACCTATTAGAGAGAGAATACAAATTAGTGTTTGTCAGGAGATGGTGAAAGGAAAATAGAGTATGTCTGCTATTATGGGATTTCATTTTTGGGTGTTGAAAATGTTCTGGAGTTAGGTAAGTGGTAAGAGTTGTATGACTCTTGATATACTGAACATCACTGGATTGTGCAATTTAAAAAGTGAATTTTATACAGTGAAAAATAGAAATTAAAAATTATATTTGTAAAACAAGAACATAAGTCTTTTAAATTGTTAATATTCAAAGCAAGCTAACAAAAGAAGGTTTGTAAAGAGGAAGATACTGTGTCTCATAGCAAATCAGAGTCACAACAGCAGAATAGCTTTTCTAAATGCTGCTTGAATCCAGTTCTATTAACAAATAGGTCTACTGTGTATATGATACTGAAAGGCCTGAACAGAAATCTATGAAGCTTGATTATTGTTCTCTATGGCTTGATGAGCATCGAGGACTCTCCTTCATAGGGTCGCTATGAGTCGCCTGCGACTCGACGGCACTTAACAACAACAACAATGGCTTGATGACTTCTTGGAAAGAGCTGTCTTCCCTGTCCCCCCAAAAAATCTCTCTCACAAAATAAAACAAAAAGACCAACCATGCTGCCATCTGGTAATTCTAACTCATAACGACCCTGTAATACTGTAGTCTTCAATTTGGATTGAAGGTCAACATCAAGAAGACAAAGATTCTCACCACGGGGCCAGTTGGCAGCACCGTAATAGATTGAGAAAAGACAGCTTGCAAAAGTAAAATCTCTATAATGTTAAAAAAAAAGAGAGAAAAGAAATTACAGCTTGCTTGGATCCACAATCAACACTCTTAATACCAGCAGTCAGGAAATCTAAAGATGAAATGCATTGGGAAAATCTGCTGTCATGGACCTCTTCAGAGTGCTGAAGAGCAACAGTGTCAGTCTAGATACAAAGGTGCGCCTAATCCAGGCCATGGTTTTCTTAGTCACTTGTTGTGCTTCAGAAATTTGGACAATGACTAAGAATGACAGAGGAAGAATTGATAGTTGTGCTGGAGAAGAGTCTTGAGCATACCAACGACTGCCAAGAAAACAAATAGTTCTGCCTTGGAGAGGGTGAAACCAAGTCTCTCTCTGTCTCTCTCTTTTTTTTTTTTAATTAATTTCAATGAAAATTTACAGAGATTTTGGATTTCCATTCATTCATAGTTGCACTCTTCTTCCTTCCCAACCCTCCCCCCTAGCAAGTCTCTCTTTGGAGGGTAGGATTTTGAAGCCCCGCCTCACTTACTTTGGGTACGTGGCCAGGAGAGATTGGTCCTTGAAGAAGGACCTCATGCTTGGAAGGGTGGACGGTCAGCACAGGAGGGGGAGACCCCGGATGAGATGGATTGATATAGTAACTGGAGCAAAGGGGTCTGGTGTGTCAGAATTAGTGAGACTGGCTCAGGGCGGGGAAGGGTTCAGAGCTGCTGTACAAAGGGTCACTATGCCATTGCAGGCGATTCAACCAGTAACATTCTATGACAGATTTGGAAGCAGTAGTGGCATCCACTTCCTAAATAACTTGCTTCCAGAAACTCTATGAACTTTGATAAATGTCGATAGTTGTAGAGGGGCTCCAGGCCTTTTATAGGGTCGCTATGAGTTGTGTTCAACTTGAAGGCAATCAACAACAATACACTATAAACTCTCTTCAACGTATTGGTTTCTTCCTCTATGTGTCTTAGAAATCATAATATGATTATTATTATTGTTATGTGCCATTGAGTTGCTTGCACCTAGTGATCCTGTGTACAATAGCCCTGAAACCTGCTCTATCCTGTGCCAACTTTACCGTCCCTGACACACCTACCCTCATTACCCCAGTCACTGTATCAATCCATCACACTGATGGTCTCCCTCTGTTTCTCCGTCCCTCCACCCTTCCAAGCATGATGTCCCTCTGCAAGGACCAGTTCCTCCTTGCAACATGCCCAAATTATGTCAGATGAAACCTCAGAATCCTTGCCTCCAAGGAGTAGCCTGACTTCACCTTCTCTAGGATGAACTTGTTTGTTACAACTCCTAGCAGTCAATGGTATATTCAACACTCTTCTCCAGCACCACAGCTCAAAGGCATCAATTCTCTTTCTGTTATCCCTAGTCATTGTCCAGCTTTCTGACACATAGCAAGCAATTGAGAAGACTATGGCCTGGATAAAGGTGCTCATCCTAGTCTCCAGACTAACGTCATTGCTCTTATAGCACTTAAAAAATTTATTAGAGCCTTTTCATTTTTCATGACTGCATAGAATTCCAGTGTATGCATTTACTGTGTTTTATTTAACCAGCCTCCTGTTAGTAGATTTTTAAATACTTTTCGAATGGTCATTTTGCCCACTGTTAACGTATCTATAAGAAAATTCCTGCAAGAAAAGTTGCTAGGTCAAAGGGTATATGAATTTGAAAATTTGATAACCATTACCAGATTGCTTCCAACTGAAGTTCTATCACTTTATAGAACTACTAGTAATAGCGTGAATGTGCTTATTTCTCCATAATCCCATCAGTATAGGATATCATCCTTTTTGATCTTTAAATTATTTTTGTTTTATTTATTTATTCTATGTTGTTGTGTACCGTCAAGTTAGAACTGACCATAGCTGACCCTTCGGTGGGTTTTCAGAGACAGTTAATCACACAGGAGTTGATTGGCTACCTTTCTTCCATGGAGCAGCTGGTAGATCAGAACTGCTTACCTTTGCAATGTCAGTGCAGTTATATACCACTAAGCCACCAGAACTTTATGTCAGATAATAGAATTTTAAGTCACATTTATTGATCTTTTGCCATACTTAGACAGGCTTTTCTTTCCGATATTTTTTTAAACTTTCCATGTTTTCTTCTAGTATTTTTATGATTTCATTATTTATGTGTAGATCCTAGGTTCAGCTGGATTTTGCTTTGGTATTTCATCACTTTAAGCACTGATTTAAAAAAATTAAAGATAATTGTTTTCATATTTTGGATTTTGGATTTTATAGATCTAGTTGTGCTGATATCATATCCATGTATAATTTGCGATTTATTGTTAATGTTGTTTTGTTGTTGTTATGTGCCATCGAGTCATTTGCGACTCATAGCAACCCTATGTACAACAGCCCTAAACCGTGCTCTATCCTTTGCCAATCTCATTGCCTCTGACAAACCCATCCCGAGTACCCCAGTCACTGAATCAGTCCACCTCATAGAGGGTCTTCCCCTCCTGCGCTGTCCGTCCACTCTACCCAGCATGATATCCCTCTCCAAAGACCTGTCTCTCCTTACAACATGTCCAAAGTATGTCAGACGAAGCCCCAGAATTCTTGCCTCCAAGGAGCAGCGTGGTTTAATCCTCTCTAC
>NW_006399802.1:1347157-1348647 GCF_000299155.1 Elephantulus edwardii
GAAAACTACTGATTTAGTTTAACCTCTGAGGATGAAAGATAGGAGGGCTGAAGTCTAGGTATCTACCAGTGGGCAAACCTTCTGCCTGTAAATGAGCCTTTGGAGCCTCTCCCGTTGCTATGTCATGTTGTGAGGATAAAATGAGATTGATACAAAAGCCTTTAAAATATAAATATCTTATTTGTTGCCGTTAAGTGCTTTCAGGTCAACTACAATTTGTAGTGACCCTGTGAACAGAGAATGGAAACGTCTTCCTATCCTGCACCACCCTCACATTCTCAATTCCATTGTTGCAGTCACTGTGTCAGTCCACCTCATTGAGAGTCTTCCTCTCTTTCACAACCCTCCACTTTTCCAATTATCTTTGTTAGTGGACATTTTGAAATTATTTTTAGGGATTCAAAATATCTTCCAGTTTTTCCATTATTAAGCCATCTCCACCTTTTATTCATAACTTACCTCTGGCTCACCCACCTTGATTGTGGGGCCAGACCACCAAATCTCCATAATGAGATTGAAAATGCCTTACCCTTTCCTGTAGACTCCAAAAAACCCCTTAATCTTCATTGATTAATTTTTCTCTCCTCACATTTGAAAATTACAAATGGAAAAGAAAGGTGTCTTTTCAACTTGTTCTATGTGATTGTAAGCTCATTGGAGGTAGAGATTGCGTATTCAGTATGAATGCCCTGCTTTGTGGCTGCTTGAATATTAAATTGGTGAATATTTCCTGTGAATAGGTTTTCCAGCAAAAGACTATTACATCATACAATAGATTGACTGAACTTCATGAATAATGTCCATACCAATGAAGTTCATGTTTGTTAAACGTTTATCTTCTAAGCCTATGTTAGTCGCTATAGTTTTTCTTGCCTCTGTTGCCTTTTTAAAGAATTTATTTCAAGGCCATTTTAAGGTCTTCGACAGCGTTTTTTGTGGTGATAAAGTTTACATCTGTTTTGATGAATTTTGAGGTCTCGGGAGGAAAGATGTTTTTATGTTCTTTATTTAAGCATTTATCTCTTGGTTACTTCTCAATGGCCACTAGGTGGACCCAAAGAAACGAATTTCTGTGGAAAATCTGTTGAACCATCCCTGGATCATGCAAGATTACAACTATCCTGTTGAGTGGCAAAGCAAGAATCCTGTAAGTAAAATGAAATCTAGTAAAAAAATTTTTAAACTGTGAGATTTAGGTGGTTTCAAGTGTTGTGGTTGAAACTTAAAGCCTAATTCCATGTTTGCATGCTACTTTTTTTTTTTTTTTAGTTTTAATGAACATTTACAGAGATTTTGGGTTTTCATTCATTCATTGTTGCACTATTTTCTCTACTCTCCTCCTCAGTTCGTTTTCCCCCCACCCTTGAATGTCTGTTTTAATTGTCTAATTGCCATAGTGTTTGTCAAAGCCAGTTCTGATTAATCTCCTTTGTCGGTGTGTCCTTTGCCATTCCCTATCACTCCTCCCTGAGAGAGACTTCACCCTGATT
>NW_006399802.1:1348747-1351713 GCF_000299155.1 Elephantulus edwardii
TCAATTCTCCTTCTATCCTCCCTAGTCATTGTCCAACTCTCGGATGCATAACAAGTGATTGCAAAAACCATGGCCTGCATCCGGCAGACCTTAGTCTCCAGAGAGACACTGTTGCTCTTCAGTATTTTGGAGAGGTCCCTAACCGCAGACTTTCTCATCATGTATTGTTAGTAGTATTACATATAAATCTTTACTTCAAATAGTTTTCTTGATAAATTCATGTTTTCTGGACAGATTATCAGATCCAGTTAGAACCATGTTCTCCCTCCTCCCCCTTGTATTTTGGTTGATGGGCTCACTACGACTAGAGGTGTCAACACTGTTGTTGTTTGCTTATATTTGTGTTAATAGTCTTATCTTTAATCCATGGTTTCTAAGAATCTTCTTAAGCTTCTTGGCTATTTTGTGAGGATTTTAGTTTGGTTAAGCTAGATACTATAATCTGTAAATCCATTTAACTGAGCTCACATAAAGGACAATATTTTACCATAAGCAGAGAGTGGTGAAAGACACATCACTGTCAACCTCTGTGCTTTGTTGTGCTTTTGTTCTTGTTTAAGGCCACTTTACACTGTACAGTATCCAAGGAGGTGTCATGGTGCCAATGTCAGTTCACAAACTAAATAGTAGTAAAGCATAATTTCTGTCACTTTTAAAATACAAAATCACTATACATTGAATATGTGTTTTTAAAAAAATACGTTCTTTTAATACCTCACCTTATTCACTAGTGTATACATGTCTCATCTTTGAAGACTAACACTTTACAAGAACGAGTGATTGATTCTACCTATTCTTTAGCTCATTCCTTCAATCATGTGATCTCTCTTTCAGCTAAGTCATTGAGTGCTGGGAAGTTAGGAGTACAGTAAATTATCCATTCAATCAAGACAAGGGTGAGAGTGGCCATTGGACTAACAGGGAGTAGAATTGACATTCTTCTATGACAATGGAACCATAAGGATACTTGACTTCTTGGTGATGAGTAGCTGTTTATAGAGTCAAGAGTAATTTGGGCACCACAGTGACGTAGTATGTCATACAGGATGACTGGAACAGTTTTAGTTAGGAAAAGTTCTTGAATATGTTTCTTCACCATACAACATTTTCAAATTATAAACTTTGAATTTAGAATTTTGATTTTAGAGTTATATCTCTTTATATTAATGATTACACAGGACTATGAACTTGAATTTATCATATTGGACTTACGTAATCTACATGTAGGAAGACTATTTAGTGGGAGAGCATGGAGACAACTTATCCTTGTAATACCCAGGTATTTGGGGTCAAATTAAATAGTAGGGAGCAAACATGTCTTTCTCTTCTTTTATTGTATAGCGCTAGGCTATGTTTCAAAAAATCATTTCTACCAACTCTTGACTCTTGAGTAAATAAGCAGCCTGGTGCACATAAATGAATGGCTTATCTGACTAGTAGTCTGTGTTGCAGCTTAACTGATAATGGATTCCTTCTCTTTGTTTCCACATTCTTTCTGGGGAGAAAAATTGGGGAAGAGGGATGGAAGAAAGATTTTTCGTTGTATACTCTTGTATCTCTTAAGTATGTCAGATGAAACCTCAGAATCCTTGCCTCCAAGGAGTAGCCTGACTTCACCTTCTCTAGGATGAACTTGTTTGTTACAACTCCTAGCAGTCAGTGGTATATTCAACACTCTTCTCCAGCACCACAGCTCAAAGGCATCAATTCTCTTTCTGTTATCCCTAGTCATTGTCCAGCTTTCTGACACATAGCAAGCAATTGAGAAGACTATGGCCTGGATAAAGGTGCTCATCCTAGTCTCCAGACTAACGTCATTGCTCTTATAGCACTTAAAAAATTTATTAGAGCCTTTTCATTTTTCATGACTGCATAGAATTCCAGTGTATGCATTTACTGTGTTTTATTTAACCAGCCTCCTGTTAGTAGATTTTTAAATACTTTTCGAATGGTCATTTTGCCCACTGTTAACGTATCTATAAGAAAATTCCTGCAAGAAAAGTTGCTAGGTCAAAGGGTATATGAATTTGAAAATTTGATAACCATTACCAGATTGCTTCCAACTGAAGTTCTATCACTTTATAGAACTACTAGTAATAGCGTGAATGTGCTTATTTCTCCATAATCCCATCAGTATAGGATATCATCCTTTTTGATCTTTAAATTATTTTTGTTTTATTTATTTATTCTATGTTGTTGTGTACCGTCAAGTTAGAACTGACCATAGCTGACCCTTCGGTGGGTTTTCAGAGACAGTTAATCACACAGGAGTTGATTGGCTACCTTTCTTCCATGGAGCAGCTGGTAGATCAGAACTGCTTACCTTTGCAATGTCAGTGCAGTTATATACCACTAAGCCACCAGAACTTTATGTCAGATAATAGAATTTTAAGTCACATTTATTGATCTTTTGCCATACTTAGACAGGCTTTTCTTTCCGATATTTTTTTAAACTTTCCATGTTTTCTTCTAGTATTTTTATGATTTCATTATTTATGTGTAGATCCTAGGTTCAGCTGGATTTTGCTTTGGTATTTCATCACTTTAAGCACTGATTTAAAAAAATTAAAGATAATTGTTTTCATATTTTGGA
Source organism: Elephantulus edwardii (assembly GCF_000299155.1). Classification (NCBI taxonomy): domain Eukaryota; kingdom Metazoa; phylum Chordata; class Mammalia; order Macroscelidea; family Macroscelididae; genus Elephantulus; species Elephantulus edwardii. Next base: position 1,351,341 of record NW_006399802.1, read on the forward strand.
TTTTGGATTTTATAGATCTAGTTGTGCTGATATCATATCCATGTATAATTTGCGATTTATTGTTAATGTTGTTTTGTTGTTGTTATGTGCCATCGAGTCATTTGCGACTCATAGCAACCCTATGTACAACAGCCCTAAACCGTGCTCTATCCTTTGCCAATCTCATTGCCTCTGACAAACCCATCCCGAGTACCCCAGTCACTGAATCAGTCCACCTCATAGAGGGTCTTCCCCTCCTGCGCTGTCCGTCCACTCTACCCAGCATGATATCCCTCTCCAAAGACCTGTCTCTCCTTACAACATGTCCAAAGTATGTCAGACGAAGCCCCAGAATTCTTGCCTCCAAGGAGCAGCGTGGTTTAATCCTCTCTAC
>NW_006399802.1:1351813-1357919 GCF_000299155.1 Elephantulus edwardii
CCCCCCCCATGAACATAATCAAAGATCCATCACACACCAAACTTCCAGTAATCATTTACAAGATTTATAGATGTGAAAAATTCAGGTTTTTTTCTTTCTTGTAGAATGTACTAAGATAAATGTCCAGACCAGTAAAACTATGAAATTACATATTAGAACAAATAGTATTTCTGCAGGGGACTATTTTCCTCCAGAATCCAAATCCATCTGATTTGTTACTTACCTTTTCATAACGTTGTGTTTCTAGACCTCTCAATTTTTCAGATTTGCCAAAACTATGAGTTAGTTTTCCTGATTTAAATGATATCTTATTGTGGGTCAGCTTTTCCACTGGATTTTGATGTCATTTCTATTAGGATGAACAGTGGGTCTCATTTTTTCAGCATAGTTAGAACATTCCAGTGACCGATTTCCAGATTCATTCAAACCTTGAGTGTTTAAACTTTACTTATGTTTATTCACATTCAGTTTTCCTCCTAGCGTCATTTCAGCCTAGCGTCATTCTCCTTTGTTGAAATTTTGAGTCATGATTTTGCTCTATTGTAATATTACCTCGTCTTGTTAGCATTGTACCACTTGCATATCTTTAAGTTCCTTATAATCTAAGTTGTTGATTTAAAAAATGGAATAGAATATGATTATTGCTAAGGGTTCTGGGTATTGATTTTTAGTCTGTGTCTTGTTTGTATACCTAAGATTATATAGTCTTAACTACAAAGATAAAGAAATCTTAATGCTCCACTGAAATAAGCTACCTTATATCAGTGATATTTGTAATTTACTGACTTACTCTAAGCTTTGCTTTATTATTATTTTTTTAACCTCTTTGGACTTGAAGACCTCATGCTATTTCTTTGACTTTATTTGTTGTTACTGCAAGTGTGCGCGTTCATATGGCAGCCATGGGATTGATGGTACTAATTATTAATGTATCAACACAAGGTGAATGTACCAGCATTTTAACGTCTTTATTTTTTTAGTGTAATCATGGGATTCTGATTTAATCTTTTTTTGGGAGGGAGATAACAGTAAAATGATAAATATAACACTCAGAGAAAGATGTTAGATCCCTGTTTTGATACTTTTGGCAGAGCAACTATTTTTGTAGTCAAATGAATGTTGTGAAAAAAAAAAGTCTAATTCATGTTCAGTAGAGAATTAGCCTTTCTAATTAATATTATTTACCATTATTGTATATTCTTTGTTTCTACTACCCTGAATTTCATTTTTTCGTTTTTCATGTATTTGCAAGTCGAAAATTGATTCAAATTAGGACTTTTATGCATTATTGTGGAATTTAATTTCACACATTATAGATTTTGAAATTTATTGTAATCTTGGCTCAGAACTATTGTTCCGAGTCGCAGTGTAATACACTCTGCTGGTTGAATCTAATTAAGGTGTCGTATCACTTGCATGGAGTATGTATCTTTGCTTAGAATGCTCTAAAATTCCCCACTTGGGAATAACACTTCCCCCTGTGCCTCCTGGTTTGATTGAGAAACCGAGCAATAGTTAACACACTGCATATGACTCTTGTTAAAGCAGCAGCCTTTGTTTATCTTTTGCGTTTGTTGACCGTTTTAACCAAAATGTTCAGCCACAATTTCCTGTGTCTACTAACAGATTGAGAATTAATATTACTAATGTCACTCGTATTAATTTGCCATCACTGTATTCAGAAGTAAGATTGTACTTCCCGTTTTGGTGACATAAATATTAGAGAAGTATAAATAATTTAGTAAATGAAAGCTGAGTCACTTGATAATAAAAATTGTTTTCTAACTATTATAACATATAATCTCAAAGCAAATGAGCCAGTTGTCTGAGATATTATTTTACAGTTATAAAGTTGACAGCAGTGTTTTTGTTTGTGTGTTGCGAGGGTACCTGCCTGTCTTAGAACCATGTGAAAAACAAGCAATTTCATGCTCCCTAGAATTTCCAGTATTACCTTGCTTAGTCCACAGATTCCCCACCCTCCTATACTTGGTTTTCTCTATTCCCTATTTCTTGCTCTGATCAATAAGGTCGTAGTGGTTGTTGTGCACCATCAAGTTGAACTGACTCATAGCTGGTCCTCCAGTCGGCTTTCAGAGGCAGGTGAATCACATGGGGGAGAATAGTTGTCACTAAATAAACAAACAATAACTCTCTGAAAGGCCAAGAAGAAACAAGAGTTAAGGGCAGAGCCCTGGCTGATACATGACCTTTGGTAGAACTTTTTTCCAGCAGAATTGTCTTCAAGGTCTTCTCCGCTTGGTCTTTGGAGATATATTTTTAATATTTAAACAAGAGACCTTTTGAAAAAAAAATAAATAAGAGACCTTTTGACAAATGTACTTCTAGGTTTCCTTGGACCTTCCAGCACAAAATAATGGGAAAAGCACTGGCTCGTTCTCTCTCTCCTTTTTTTTTTTTAGGGGGACTCTTTTTTTCTAGTTGTCCTGTCTCTACTCCTTTTTTGCTTTGTAGCAAGGCTTCTCAGCATAAGCACTGGTGGCATTTGGACCAGGTAATTCTTTATCATGGTGGCTTGCCCTATGCATTGTGGGATGTTTAGTAGCATCCCTGGCCTTTACCCTCTAGTTGCCAGTAGTTCTTCTCCAGTGTGACAATAAAATAAAAGTCTCCTGATGTTGCCCAATATTTCCTGGGAGGCAAAATCTTCCTTGACCAAAAACTAGTAACTTAATCTCCTAAAGATTTACACAGTATTTCCTCATTTGTATAATATAGTTAATAATTCCTGCTTGCTGCAAGGCAGAGGTTGCATACATGAGTTTTGTACATTTTAAAGTTCTGTGTACAAATATGAGCCTAGAGTAAGGCTCACATCAGAACTCAGTTTTAGGCTCAATTTTTGCTAGTATTTTTGTGCAGATAATGTAGCTGAGAAAGTGAGGGAATATTGTCAGTCACAGATAACATGATTTGCTTTTGGATAGTATGCTATTGAGGTGTCCCTCCAAAATCGGGAAAGAGGATAAATGGATACATTTCAAAAGATGTTATGTTACCGTGGGCCAGGTGAGAGCAGGTGACATTCTACTGAATGCCTTTATCCTTTCTTACTGAACTGAGTATTTAGCTCTCAAGTGTTAATTGATTTTGGGGTGAACATTCTTTTAAGTGGTGCTGCAGTGGTCTGTCTGTCTGCTGTACTGAAATAACTTGGAGTTGCTGTGGTCCTGAACACTATGCCATAGTTGTGTCAGACACTATAACGGTTACCCATTGTGGACAGTGTTTGGTGGAGCTCTCAGATTGAGTCAGATTCAGAAGCAGGAGTGGCATCCACTTCTTAAAGCACATCCCTCTGGAAACTCTATGAACATAGAGAAACAATGATAGTTCTAGAACAGGGTTCGTGTCTTTTGTTCAGAAGGTCGCTATGAATTGTACTGGAACTTGATGGCACTCAAAAACAACAAATTTAGTTCTCTGGCATACATGTTTCTTGACTAACCATTTCCATCTCTGCTCTTCCACTTGGAGTATCCCTGTCGCTCCTATTTACTCCATACTCATTTATTCAAATAAATATTTATTGAATCCTTCAGGACAGGGTGAGTTTTTGATCTGTTGTTCCTAGGGTTGCTATGAGTCATTATTGACTTGATAACACCTACCAACAACAAACAACAGCTCTAACGTGCAAGGTTTTTATGGTGCCTTCACGTTCTGTGATTCCTTCTACAATCCTATAGGTGGCATTGCTTTATCGGTGGTGACAATTGTAGATGGAGCAGTTAACAGATATTGGGTCCCTTCTGTGTTCTCGGCCTGTATCAAGTGCATGAAATCATTGTATGAAAGCAGAGAATTTTAGCAAGAATCCTATGAGTAGGTACTAGTTTTATATTTCTTTTTACAGATGAGGAAATTGAGTCATACAGAGAGAATTTACAAGGTCACACAGAGCTATTAAGAAGCAGAACTGGAATTTAAATATAGTGTTTGCCATCAGATCCATGGCTTTTTGTTATGTGCCGAACACTTATTTCTCACTCAATTTGTTTTTACCTCTTTTCAGATAGGATTGTTTCTATGGTTGCCAACTTATAGCACAGAGGATCTATTAAAAGATATGTAATTAATTCAAAATAGGATGATAAAAAAAGAAGCCCTGGTGAATTTTTTCTCATTTAGTACTTAGGTCTGAAGATTTGCTTTTACATTTGTTTTCTATTGAAATAATAATTTATTTCATTAGAAACACTTGTTTTAGATGGTAATTTTGGAATTTGAAAGCTTGCTGCCTTGAGTAAGTCTGCATGTTGGAGTGTGGACCTTATACTTACCCTTGAGGTAAGAAAATGCTAAAGAAAGAAGTAATGCAGTGAAGTTAAGCCCTTATGGCCCTTCTGGATGGTCTCCAGAGCGAAAACAGCAGTTAGGTCTGGCAACAGTCAACATGAGGGAAGTCCCACTGGGGTACATGGAGATCGTGACCTGTGAGGGAGGAGGCATGAAGTACCCTAGGAGCAGGGTGTGATGGGAGATTGCCCCATCAGTGTAGGCAAGTGTGTGTGGGGTTATTTGTTTTCAGGCTTTATCTTTCCTGGCAAGAGCAAATAAAATATTTGAGAGACTTAGGGAACTGAGGCAATGCCAAGAGAGTCTTTAGCCTTATGAATAAGGAGAAACTCAGATGAGAGTGAGGGCAGCCAGGCCAGAGGCCAGTCACGGAGCAACTGTGATTTACTCCTGAGTTCCAGAGAGTTGGCTAAAGCATTTTTAAAATACTGCAGATTGTACAGCCCCTTTTGTAGGTGATGAAAGTAGTTCATCCACTAGTTTTGTTCTTTTTATCTTCATTTTAATTGTGATTTGAGTGAAAGGTTACAAAATATGTTGGCTTTCCATTCATTCATATATCCTTTTTTAACAATATTCATCCTTTTATTATATATTACTATTTACTCATCTTAGTAAATACTTATTATTTATTTAATTTTGTTCTTTAAAGCAAGAAATATTTCCTTAAATATTTTCTTTTTTTTTTTCTCTAGAGAGGGAAATATGAGGTTCCCAAGTGGCTCTCTCCCAGCAGTGTTCTACTTCTACAACAAATGTTACAGGTAAAATTTGTGATTTATTTTTAGATAGTAGAAGTCTGTTTTAGTGGTTTGATTTTTTTTTTTCCTTCGTTTTTCAATCCATTTTTAAAGGTATCTGTGGTGCTTCTGCAATACACAGGAGAGTCCCATTACCTATTAGCTTTAAAAAGTTCCATAAGTGTAAAGGCAAAAGAGACAGAAGCTCTCAGTAAGAGACTAGAGGAAAGGAAGCAAGCTTTAATTCCACCTTTTACGGTAAAGCAAGTTGTGAAACAAAAGGAAGCTTCTACTGATGCAAAAATTGTTGTGGCTGCCACCAAGGTAAAGGCTAAGAAAGCAAAGAATGAGAAACTGGGAGCAGTTATAGCTGAAGAATTTAAGCTTAAGATGGAAACAAATGAAAGAAGGGGGAAAAGTAACATAAAAAAAAAAAGCCAAAAAACCAACCTTGACCTAAAATGTATTAAGATGTATCCATTTGGAGGCAGGAGGGGCATCTACTTCCTAAACAGCATGTCTCTGGAAACTCTATGAACTTTGATAAATGATGATAGTTATAGAAAGACTTCAGGCCTTATGTTCATAGGGTCACTATGCGTTATGCTTGACCTGATGGCAAACAATAAGAACAACAACAACATCCTTTTGTAAAGGATTTTGAGGTGCACTAGGACATTGTCTTTTCTATGTTTTTTTTTTAGTTTTTATTTCTAGAGTACAGTTTTAAATAAATTATTATATCAATTTCTGTTTTTGAAAAATTTTGTACTAAATACAGGTATATATATATGCACACCCATGTTTATTGTTGCGTTGTTCATAATAGCAAAGGGGTGGAAACAACCCAAGTGCCCATCAACAAACGAATGGATAGAGAAGCTGTGGTATATTCACACAATGCAATACTATGCAGCACTGAAAAACAAGGAACTCTTGAAATATACAAAATGGTGACCCTGGAGGACATTATGCTGAGTGAAATATCTCAGTCACAAAAGGACAAATATGGCATAATGCCACTGTTGTAAAACAGAACTGACAGC
>NW_006399802.1:1361963-1370149 GCF_000299155.1 Elephantulus edwardii
AGCAATTCTGACCTCCTTTATTACCTTTGGGTGGTGCATGCTACTTTCAGACTGTGGTTCTCAGCCTTGGCTGTACATGGGAATCACCTGGGACATTGAACATAAATAATTAAATAAATCTCAGGGGTGAGTGATTACAATCTCAGAATAATTAATATTTTTAAAGTGTCCAGGCAGGGAGCTCTGGAGGCCTAGTGGTACGAAGCTTTGCTGCAGTCCAAAAGCATGCAGTTCAAATTCAACAGCTACTCCCCAGAAGGATGGGAAGTCTCCTCCTGTGTGATTGACTGACTCTGAAAACCTTCTGGTGGGTCATCTGTGAGTCATTTTTGACTCAGTGACACACAGTGACCATAATATGGATTGGTTTGGATTGGATTGGATTGGATTGGATTGGATTGGATTAGGCTCACCTTAGTCTTTAAACAAACCTCATTAGAACTTTGGAGAGGGTCTTTACAGCAGATACTCCCCAGTAAAATTGCCCAGGTCTTATGTGCTAGCAAGGTTGTGAAAATTTCTCCGAGAATCTTAGGGTTGATTTCTTAACTTTACCAAACCTCCTTAGTCTACCAAAGAGCTCTGATTCTCTGGTGGTAGGGTGTTGCACTGCCAGCCCAAACACAGTTCTAATCCACTAGCTGATCCCTGGGAGAAAGATGAGTGGTCTTCTCCTGTGCAATTTGTTGTTATTGTGTACTGTCGAGTTGGAACTGACTCATAGCTGACACTCTAGTGGGTTTTCAGAGGCAGTTAATCACACAAGAGGAGATTGCCCATCCTTCTCCTGCAGAACAGCTGGTGGATTGAAACTACGTGCCTTTGGGATTGCAGTGCAGCTCCTTGCTGCTAGCTAGGCCACCACAGCACCCTACAACCAGTACCCCCTGTGCGAATTTTTTTTACCTCCTATGCAATTTACAGCCTCTGAAAACCCACTAGAGGGTCAGCAGTGAGGTGGTTTTTTTATTTGACAACACATAACAAGAACCTTTCTTTATTAGTAAAAAGGTAATTCTAGTTGTAATTTCCAGAGTAGATAGGAGATTTGCAGTGATTCTATTTTTTTGTCTCAGAACTACTTTATGCTCTTAATATCCTTTATTATTTAATTTTAAAGTCACAGCAGTAAACCTATTCTGTATTATCAAATAAAATACATTTGTGGAAAATAACTTTTAAATATGATGTTAGTTAGAAGAGTGACACTTTCTTTGCAAATTTATTTAATGTTTGACTTAATAGAGGGTATGAGGCTATTAATTGCTTCTCCATTGATTTTATTTTGACATGTTTGGTTTGAAGTTTATGAAGAGATTGCAACTTCATATAGATAATGTAGTTAGAAAAGGGAGAAGTATTTTATTAGTCTTCTCAGAGAACTGAGGCTATTCTCTGATATGCCACTAAAACCTGACAAATTGTAGTGTCTTAAGATTAGTTGCATGTAGACTCTGAAACTATATCAGTGAACAATGTTGTACCCTTTCATTAAAGTCCATTGGCCTGTCTTGCATTTTGTCTTGCTTTTTTTGGTGTCCTATATCTTTTTAGTGCATGATTTTGTAACTAAGCATTGATCATCTGGAAAATACTGACGCCTAAGTTATGTAAATCTTTCAAATATTGGTACATTTTATTATCTATTATCTGAAATACTACATTCCTTAATATAAATTTTTATTTCAGAAAAAACTTTTAAGTATTGGAAAGCTATCTAACCTCATAGTGGCAGATACAGTTCTCCAAAATTCTGACTTTTGCCTCAGTAACCAAATTATATTACTAGTGACAAATACCATCAGTTGTTTAATTTGAAGTGACACATTCATTGCTTATTTTTGAGAAATTGCATGTCAGATATCCAGTTCCAAGAACTAGAATCATTGTTCTTTTTAGTAAAGATGGTGGTGGTTGTGGAAGAAAAGAGAAATGTTAACTTAGCTTGGAACTCATTCATGTAGTACCCCCTTCCAGAGAGCCATTGCATGTGTGTGTACAGCAGAAGTGCTTTATGCATGCTTAACATTTATCTTACAGAATATTAAAAAGATATATACTTAAAACTGAGATGAAATAAACTTAATAACATGTTATTGCTTCACCAAGGATATTCTTATGAAACTATTGTGGTGTTTTATTTTGTTTTTTTATTTTTGAAAAACCAAACAAAACCAATGTGTAGCAAAGAATGCAGTATCTTATCTAGAGTTTGATGCATCTACATTGATTTGTACTAAAGCGCCAGCAGTTTTACTTATTACTGGTTTTGATTCACCATTGCCTGTGTCAGCAGTGTGAAAATGCAGATAACATCTTATCATGATGTAAGTAGATTGGCCCTTACAGGTCCTCGGGGTTCTGCAGTTCATACTTGAGACTCTAATAATAAAAACATATTTTCACTCAATAGCCCTGGTGGCCTAATGGTAAGAAGCTGCACTGCAATTCCAAAGATACATGATTCAAATCCACTAACTGCTCCATGAGAGAAAGGTTGGCATTCACCTCCCATGCACTTTACTATCTCTGAAAATCCCCTAGAGGGTTGGTCAGCTATGCGTTAGTTCTGAGGTTCCGACTCAACAACAACACTTTCATTTATCAACTATCTCGTTATCTGACATTTTGAATTTGCAATAGTAAAAAATTTACTATTCACTCATTTTGCTCATTAGTAAGGTGGTGAAGGCAGTAAGTCCGTGTTCTGTTCTGGCTTCCCACCTCCAGTGTGACCTAGCCGCTCAGAATTGCTGTAGGATGGGGAAGGAGAAAAGAAAGACACATTGGAGAAGATGTTTAGAGAAATGTATGTGAGTTTATTGGCATCCCGAAGTGAGCCACGCTGGGTCTGAATCCTCTGCTGGGGTGTAGAGTTGGATGGAGTGGGTAGTGAGTGACGGGACTCGCAGTGTGCCTTTACAGACCTGGAAGAAAGGGAGAATGCCCTGGTTTCATGAGGGTAGGCTTGCCGGAGTGTGAGTGGAGCCCTGGAAGCAGCTTCGCAATGGAAGCTCTGACTCCGCATAGGAGAAAGGTAAAGCGTGTAAGCTGTAGGGTCCTGCAGTCACACAGCTTGGATTTACCCAGCTATGTTGCTCCCAAGCCTCCTCCTTTGCAGAGGAATAATCCATAATTGGATTTGTCACAGTGGTAAGCACATCAGTAAATTTTAGCTGATCACATTTTCTGAAAACAAAAACAAAATCAGACACATGGATGGTCTGAAAACAGCAAAGAAAAAAAACTCTTCCATTTTTGTGTAATGCCAGTTTTCATGTAACAGCCTGGTCTTAGGGACCTAATCAGTTTACTCCAGTTTTCATTTGCATTTCCACTCCAGATAGACTAAATCAGAATTTATAGTTTAACAAGATCTCAAGATGAATTCTTAAGTCAAGTGATTATTTTGTATACATAAGAATCAACTGGGGATATAAGAATCAGAGTTTTGAGATTTAAAGATGATCCCAGAGCAATAGTTTGGGTGATCAATCTCCACAAGGTCTGGATTTCATGGAGAATTTGATATTCTGTTCCATTCCTCTCTCCTCTTTGGTCAAGATTCTTTTGTCGGGTCTTAGATAAAAACACTCATTAATGGTAGTGAGACACCATCCAGTTCCAGCCCCATGTCACTGTCCTGCCTATGATATTAGCTAAGAAACCTGAGCTACTGTCCTCACTGATAATAATATGATTGCTGCTTACAGTTTCTCTTATCCATATTCCCTATGGCTCTCCTGACATCTTTTAAAGAAAACTATGTGTGGTGCAAATACAGTTAAAGCTACAACTTAAGTGTAACAGCTGTCAACACTGGGGACTGAGAGCAACAGAGTGTGCTGGTGTCTGAGCAGTACAGCAGGAGGACTGTGCTAGCTGTGACCTCCCCATGTGAGAGATACAGTAGATGGTACAAATGCTGGTGTTCAGCCATTGGGGGTCATCATTTCTCCACGTGTGGGAGCGCTTTGCGTGTCTCCTCAGCTACAACGCTAATAATGGCCCAGGATACACAGCTATGTGCAGTTGACAGATACCAAAATGAAGACTGTCTCTGATTTCACTAACCAAAGTATTTTTAAAACTTGGAGTACAGATTCATAGAAAATATATGAGATTTTGAGTACTCCAAAGAGTATATGTTTTTCCTGGCATTTTGTTGTTATTATTGTGTTGCTGATATTTATTCAAGGACCTCTGGTGGCATAGTCTGTAAAGAGTTGCACTGCTAACCCAAAGGTTACATCTCTGGTGGTTCAAATCCATCAGCATTAGCTCTACGGGGTGAAAAAAGGGTGATCTCTCCCTGTCCTATTTATAGCCTTCGAAAACCGCTTTAAGGTCAGCTATGAGCCAGTTCTAACTTGATGTAGTATAGTTTTATTTGTGTGTGTGTGTGTGTGGGTATGTAGTTTCTATGTGTTAACTCACTTCATCTTTACCACTGAAGTAGGTACTCTAAAGGAAGGTGCTATTATCACCCCATTTTGTAGATGAAGGAACTGAGACACAGAGTTAAGATCTTTCCCACGCAAGATCTGAACCAGACAGAAGAGTTCAAGAAGGGAATTGATGCTGTATGTTACCTAGTTCAAGCTCAAAGTCTACATCCCTTGTATCTAGAGCCTTTGCGACAAGCATTGTTTGTCTGATCTCTGTCAGAACATATGTTGGAGCAGTCACAGTGGTGGTGTGTGGTTGGAAATATACTGGGCTAGGAGTGAAAAGTGCAGATAGTATTGATTTTCCCAAGTTTTTGTTTTCTTGTCTCTAATATGGGAATTATCATTTCAATCTCTGATGTATCTTTGGGTCATATTTTGCCATTTTGAATGTGTTTTTACATTTTATGTCGTTCATCTCTCTTGCCTCACGGAGCTGTGGCAAGGATTAAATACATTATGTACAGAGGAGCTACAAGGGATTATGGTTGCCTTTTGAAGTATTTGCTTTTCTTCTCTAGTATTGTGTTTCATCAAGAGTAGACTATAAAAACTAATTCAGATTTATTTGGATATTTAAGGTGTAGATGCTGTTCTGTAACTCTATGCATGATTTCCTCCTGCCATTTTCATACACAGGTCTTGTCTCCAAGTATTGTATCAAATAGAAGTTATAGTCAGTTCCATTTTCTGCCCTAGTGAACAGGAAATGTAGTAGGCACGGATAATCCAAAATAATTGGCTAGCTTTTGGTATGCATTTTTTACTTAATTTAACTTGAGTATGTGTGGTTGGGAATTCAGAGCACTTGAAACAAAAGTATTGAACTCTGTGGAAAACAACTTGAAGTGAGCCATGTTTTTAAGACTTTGGTGTGTTGCCCACTTCACTCTTGAGTGTTGCCTGCATGAACCAGTGAGCCTCAAGCCATTTTCCTGCTCGTGCTGTTGTTAATAGGTGTCATCAGGTTGACCACGAATCATAACAACTCTGTGAACAGCAGACTTGAACCCACTCCATCCTGCACCATCCTCACCATCCCTGTTACACTTGAGCCTATTGCTCCAGTCACTGTGTTGACCTTGTTGTTAAGAGTCTTCTCTTTCGGTTACCGTGCGTCCTTCTCCAATGCCTTTGCTACTCATGGTGAGCCTATATTGACTTGAGAACAAAGTAGAACTGCTCCGTAGGGTTTCTCAAGGTTGTAATCTTTACTGGAGCATACTGCTTAGATCTTTGTGCTGTGAAGCAGCTGTGAATTCATGCTGCTAAACTTTCAGCTAGTGACTGAGTGCTTTAATCAGTGTGCCACCATAGCCTCTTGCTGTCCGCCTAGGACCCTCATAGTCAGTATCTCTTTTCTTTAATCTTGGTTCTCATGCTCACTCCTTCCTTCTGTTCCTCCGTTCCCCACACATATTTTCCTTTTTATAGGCTTTTCTTTGTCCTCTTTAAAATTGTATTGTTTTGTTGAGACCCACAAGTATCTTGTGGTTAAAGCATACGACAGGAAGCCATAGTAATGTGGGATGGATTATTTTTAAAGATGATAACTCAGGAATCCAGTCTTCCACTTGAACAGTGAGGATGTCAACAGGAAGGTGTCAAACTAGGAGGAATGCATAGTTCCTAGAGCTGCCAAAGTCAAAACAACACAGTGGGAAATCATTCTTAGCATTTCAATGTTCACAGTGCTACGTGTGTGTGTGTGTGTGTTTAGTATAAGCTTTTGTGACCTTTGTGTTCTTCATAACCCATGAAGTTGGGCTCCTGTCAACCACTCAGGAATGTCAAAACTTGTTTTTATGATGGCAGCATGCTTTTCCTTGACCCTAAGAGAAAGGTTTACAGGTACGGTATCTAGAACGAAGGAATGCTGTGGTGTTTCTCTTCCTAATGAAATCCCTTTTCAGGTCTAGGCCAGGCCCATGCTGGGTGAGATCCCACTATGCCTGAACCAGAATATTTGAATTGAAGTTTGTACAGACGTTGACCTCCTCACCCTCTTCTCCATCTTTTCTTTTTTAAAATTGTGTTTTGTTGTACTTTGCAGTATATGTTGTATACATTGTGTAACCTCTGTGGCACCATTGAAAGGACTCCTTGGATTGTACTGAAGTTAACTTTGGTCCTGTAGGCCACAAATCTGACTACTCTTCCTAGCCTATTGTATAGCCACTGATTTTTAGATGTATAGACACTGCTCTTTGATGAAAATGCCAATGTAGGTTTTACAATAGGGAAGGATGTGTAATCCATTGACGACGTTAATAGGGTTGTAACACTTGATCAGGCGATGCAGAGACCGAAGGGCTGGGGGAAAGCTCATCTTCTGGGTATACTTGTTGTTATCTGCTTATATTTTGAAACCTGATGGGGAATATCGATTCTTACCAAGAGGTTGACAAACTCATGTTGCTTTCACCTCTGATGTTCAGTTTGAGAAATAGTTATGCTAGTTGTTTGGGGTTTTTTTAATTATTATTATTATTAAATTTTATTAGTTTTAATGAACATTTACAGAGATTTTGGGTTTTTATTCATTTATGCTAGTTTTTAACCTTAAAAAACAGGAGGCACATATATACATTTTTTTTTTCTCATATATACATTTTTATTAATCTTTTTTTTTGTAGTTTATTCACCTTGATGAAGATTGTATAACAGAACTTTCTGTACATCACAGAAAGAACAGACAGACAATGGAGAATTTAATTTCACTGGTAAGACGTAAGCCATGAACTTGAAAGTAGTACATTAGTTTCATTAATCTTTATTTAATCAATACAATAAAATAGTAGAGCATTTTTTAGACCTATGATTATCATGGGTATAAGTTTTACATTTCTATTATAGTTATGTATGATTTCGACTTAGCTTTTTCTGTTTAGAAAAGGTATTGTTTATTTCTAGCTAGAATGCTACTGTAAGTTCTTGTTCCTGGGACAGCTCAAGTGATGATGAGGAAACATTCTGAAATGAGTGGACATATCACATTCTCATATTGAACTGAGAGCTGCCCTCAGCTCCCTTCCCCTACTCAATTTGGAGAATGCAGGAACCAGGATTTTATCCAACTTGTAAAGATGGGGAAAAAAATTAGAAGAACTTACTTCTAATAAAAAGCCAAGAGAACAGACCTTATATGGTGATGATTCAGAGTCAGGTTCCTCCTCTCTTATCACTTTAGGGGAAAGTCCTCAAGATGATGAGCAGAACAACCTCATTCACACGGGAGCTGGGAGTATAATTCTTCACTTTAAATAGAAACAGACAGCAAGGATTATTAGACATTTGAACAAGACTTCTAACATGAAGTCAGAGATCAAAACAAACACTGGGAGCAGGAGAGAGAAAGGAGATACACAGAAAAACAACAGACAATACAGGGAACAGAAGAAAATGGCTTTAAAAAATAACCTTGTGAAGATAAAACAGATGAATGGGACCTTAGATGCATTAAATCCCTATGCACAACCAAAAACTTCTCCAACAGGGTAAAAAGGGAAGCCACGGACTGGGAAAAAGTATTTGGTAATGACATGTCAGATAAGTGACTTATATCTAGAATTTATAAAATACTTGAGCACCACAACAAGATGAAGGTAAATAATCCAATTGAAAAATGGGCACAAGATATGAACAGACACTTCACCAAAGAAGACATTCAGATGGCCAGCAAGCACATGAAGAAATGTTCAAAATCTCTAACTCTAAGAGAGATGCAAGTCAAAACAA